>NC_092342.1:265642500-265907500 GCF_046630445.1 Rutidosis leptorrhynchoides | reverse complement strand
TAAAAATATGTTCTTCAATTGTGATTTCAGCAGATGTATGTTATAGCATTATTGTGGTCGACAATTACAAAATCAAAACCAGTAGAGGAATAAAGAATATATCACGATTTGATAAAAAAATATAGCGACATGATTATTTAATCAGGAGGAAAATAAATAAATAAATAAATAAATAAAAAGTGGATCGACACTTTATTCAAATCAAGGAAGAAAAAATATAAAAAAAAATCAAAAGCTGATTACCTAATTTATAACCTAATTTATATTAATAATAAAATAGTAATGTTTTTAACAATAATAGAATTAATAATAATAATAATAATAATAATAATAATAATAATAATAATAATAATAATAATATAATAATAATAATATAATAAATAATTAAAATGATAATGATAAATAAAAATTTATGATAATAATAATAAATTATATTATTTTTATATTAATAATAATAACTATATTAATTTTTATATGATAATGGTAATAATAACTATGATAATAATATTAATAATCATAATAATATCTAAAGTCAAAATTTTACTTACTAATCATAATAATAATGATATTAATAATGATAACAATAATACTAGTGATAATATTGTACTAATACATCAAATTCATTTATAATTTGATCTAAAGGGTTAATTAATATCGTTGATTAACTATACTTTTAAATATAAATTATCGGGGTACTATAACATATCTTACTTAAAAAGATTTCTTAAATTGAGGTGGTGACCAGAATTTTAAATGCTGAGACTCGAACGATAAAACTATCTCGATCCGATAAATAAGACATTACGCGATTTATAATACGCGAGCAAAATAATAATTCACGAAATAAAATATAGGAATATTTTATTATTTCTAATGACATATGAATGTCATATAAAAGAATTCGGATTTAAAAAAATCACGAATATATAATCGTTGGTTTGAAAACCGAAATGATTTCTTCAAAATATAACCGTTATACGTTGAAACGTAATAACACATGAATACACATTTTCATTTAACAATTTAAATTATTTATAATATAATTTGTCATATGACAATTAACAAAAGTTAAATATTTATCGTAAAAGATAACGAAAAAAAACTAGGGTTGTGACAATACGTGATCCATCTTGTATAACCATGGAATTGATTTTTGATATGAAATAGATTATAGGACTTAGATTGGTATTCTTCAACACATAATTTACATATGTATATATAATACCAAAATCCCATAAATTACGGAGAAATTTTCGGAAGATGTCAGGAAAAGTTTACAGTAACAGATACGCTAAGATATGAATTTTTGTCTATACACTATTCATGCAATAAATGCAGAAAAACGTGTCTAGACTTAAGAATGATAATCATGTAATTTTCGACAAGAAATAATAAGCAAAAATCGGTAAAAACAGATACGGTCATAGTCCAGACTCACTAATGCATCCTAACAATTACCAGTTAAACACACTAATGCAAATTCTGGTTCCCTATGACCTCAAGCTCTGATACCAACTGTGATGATCTGTCCGAATCCCTTTTGGACGAACACATCATTCATCGATTTCACAGTGAGGTACTGACCTCTACATGATACGTTTTGTAAACATTGCATTTTTTTGAAAAGGCACACCATAATTGAATATCAAATTCCAAGGTTTTTGACGTTTGATGATTTCTACATATAGACAATCACCGTAATTAATAGTTTACAATACTACATCCGTTGATAATGCAGTCAAAATAAGTTACATGGTGATGATTTTGTGAATGCAAAGTTTTCTCGAATAAAGCATGTATGACTCCATGCACATAGCTTGTATAACATATAAGCAAACAACGAAAGACTTCTAGGAACCTGAGAATAAACATGCTTAAAAGTGTTAACACAAAAGTTGGTGAGTTCATAGTTTTAGTGTTGCGCATAATCTGTATATAAAGGTGGATCACAAGATTTTAGTTGTTTCATCTAGAAATGTTTATCAAAATATTCTACAAGATTGAGCACCCTGGTAACTAAACTTAACGTATATATAATAAGTACTACTGTTTTAACATACATGCAACCAACATGTACAATACACGCTAACCAGCGTGTACTAAACTCAAATAGCATACGTCCGCTTTATGGTTCAGGCTAGGGTCTCTATACCTGGAACGGACGGGGATGTCAAGCCCTATGGATCCATATACAACTACTCGCACCCACCAGTTCTTATAACAGGCAGTTACTAGTTACCAAAGCTAAGGGATTTTCGGTTCAAACTCGGTGTAGAATTTAGTATGTACTTGTATCCATTGCATATAAAATAAAGTGCATGTATACTCAGCCCAAAAATATAGATTGCAAAAGCAATTAAAAAGGGATCTATAAACTCACAATACTGTATTTCGTAGCAATTATGCACATGACGGCACTGAACAAGTGCAGGGTTGGCCTCGGATTCACGAACCTATATTAGTATATGTTGATCAATAACTGTCTAACGAGCTAGGTCATGTCATAGTATATCAAAAATCCTAATGCTCGAGACCGACTTGCAAAAGTTAACAAAAGTCATTTCAAAAAGTCAACTTTGACAATTGTTTAACAAAACGAGATGTGTCTTATATAAGAATTCATTTACTCGACTAGTAGTATTCAAAAATCCAATTTACTAATTTTATAAGAAAGTTGTTTAAATATCAATTGCAGATTCAAGAGCAATTTCAATTAACGTTAATTATAATTCAGTTGACCATAACTTTTAATCCGTTCCTCGAAAACACATGATTTCTAAATGAAAAGTTATTAATTTTTCGACAGCTTTCCAAATACATGCATATCATATACCTTTTATCAATACCATATGTATCAAATTTTTGATTCATCATAAACTATCTATCGACAAAAATTAAAGCATACTAGCATGCATAAACATATATACTCGAGCATTAGACATGGATACCCTATTAATATATAAATAAGATATGAATGCTTACATATCAATATTGTGATTCAATATTGCAGGGAAAGTACGTAGACGCAACGGAGATGATAAAAACTAGGTTTGACTTGCGAATAATACCCACGAACATTACCCATAACCTTCATAGTTATAAACCATAATTTTCTTAGCTCTATCCCGCTCGAAAAACCCATTTTGAAATAATACGCTCATGACCTCGTCATAAAATTTTATGTATAATACTACTAATAATAATACTCCTAACCATAAGATTAATAATAATATTAATCTTAATAATAATAATAATAATAATAATAATAATAATAATAATAATAATAATAATAATAATAATAATAATAATAATAATAATAATAATAATAATAATCAGAGGGAGTAAAAGAGATATGTGTGTGTGATTTGGTAACCAGTTTAATCGAGCTTTATAGATAGTTTCTGGCCAGGGTTGCCATGCGATCGCATGGCTTCCTAGGCCAAATCACATGCGATCGCATGGGATGATTTTACAGCTCATTTGTTTTTTGTACACTAGCTTGTCGACATATTAATTAATTATATTTATAATATATATAATTTATATTAATTATATATATATATATATATATATTATATTATATTCTCATACATAGGTGACTTGAAATTTTAGTTCCGATAACTTGTACGTTGATGCTCGACTTATGTCCCGGTTTCGGTTTTTCTAACGTCCTTTCGTACGCTAAGAAAACTAGCACTTTACGTTCCGCGACATGTACCTTTATTAATAATTAGACTTAATCATCGATAGACTATATTACTCGAAGTATAACTTATACATTTGAGTAATTTGGTCATTTGCTTCTATAAATCAACTCCTCGTTGTTTATTAAAATATATTTAATAATATCGAAACGTTTTATATCTAATTTAATTCTATACATTATCACATTGTAAAATATATATTTTCATTTAGAAAAATATAAATTTGTATATAATATTTATTTATCAAACGGAACAATAAACGGGTGTTACTATCATTTACAAAAATAATTTCGAACCTTAATATATATATATATATATATATATATATATATATATATATATATATATATATATACAATATATATATAAATACTTTTTATACACACGTTGTAAGTTATTTATATATTTAATTCAAATACAGACAAAAAGGAAAGATTTCTTAAATCAACGTGGACCTCACAGAGACTCATAATCATATCACAATGTATCTGATAATTCAATCATTTGATATTATTTTTTAATTTCTTCGATAAATATATTAAACATTTTGTTAACGTTCATGTAAAGTATTATATATCTAATACTTTGTTAACGTTTTCAATTACAATAACTATATATTGTATATACATATCTATATACATATAAATGTTCGTGAATCGTCGATCATAGTCAAAAGGGTAATTGAATATATGAACATAGTTCTAAAATTTTCGAGACTCAACATTACAGACTTTTCTTATCGTGTCAGAATCATATAAAGATTAAGTTTAAATTTGGTCAAAAATTTTCGGGTTGTCACACCGTATAAGGCCTTTTTCAATTTCAGCACCTTATTCTCTTGGCCTTTCATGATGTATCCCAAAGGTTGTTCTATATAGACTTCTTCTTCTAAGTGGCCATTAAGTAATGTGGATTTTACATCCATTTGATAAATCTTCCAATTATGATGAGCCGCAAGTGAGATTATTAATCTTATAGTTTCTAGACGAGCGACGGGAGCAAATACCTCGTCATAGTCTATGCCGGCTCGTTGACTATATCCCTTCGCCACCAACCTTGCCTTGTATCATTCAACTCCACCTTTGGAATTCTTCTTGGCCTTGTACACGCACTTTACACCAATAGCCTTATGCCCCTTTGGTAGTGTGGCAAGATCCCACGTATCATTTTTCTCGATTGTTTGAATCTCTTCGTCCATAGCACGTTTCCACTTTTGGCTTTTTGCTGCGTCTTCATAACTTATTGGCTCACAATAGGCAAGAAGGCTAAACAATGTTAGATCCTCCATAGGTTGAGTTACCTCGTACAACTCCTCAATGCTCCTTGTGTGATGTTGTAGCCTACTTGATTCTCCTCCTGATGTTGGTGTCTCTTTATATGGTGTGGTTGGAGTATGTGGCGAGTGTGGAGATGATGTACTAGAAGGTTCTTGAACCTCTAGATATTCTTCATTCCTTATAGTACCCTCGAACGGATATGGGAGAAAATCGTAGTTCTCTTCTTCGGGAACATTCCAATCCCATGTTGCTTTTTCATTGAACACCACGTCTCGACTTGAGATTACTTTACCATCCTTGGGATTGTATAGCTTGTAACCCTTCGAACTTGAGTCATAGCCCACGAATATGAGCTTCTCGCTTTTATCATCAAGCTTCGTCCTCTTCTAATTTGGCACATGAGCATATGCCACACTTCCAAACACTCGTAGGTGTGAGATGCCAGGCTTCCTTCCACTCCAAGATTCAATGGGCGTTTTGTTCTTGACGCTTCTAGTGGGCGGGCGATTTGAAAGATAGATTGCACAGTCCACTGCCTCAGCTCAAAACTCCTTAGGCATCCTTTTGCTTTTTAACATACTCCGGGCCATATCAAGAATGGTCCTATTCTTTCTTTCAGCAACACCATTTTGCTGAGGTGAATATGGAAGAGTTAGAGGACATCGTAAGCCATTGTTTTCGCAAAATTCCTTGAATTCCTTAGATGTGAACTCTCCTCCACGATCGAATCTCATCGCCTTTATGGTGAGACCACTTTGATTCTCCACAAATGCTTTAAACTTCTTGAACATTCCAAAAGTTTCCGACTTCTCTTTTAGAAAATAGACCCATGTCTTTCGACTAAAATCATCAATGAATAGAAGAAAATATCTATTTTACCAAAAGACGGTGGATTGATGGGTCCACACACATCTGTGTGAATAAGTTCTAGAGGTTTCTTTGCTCTACTAGAAGCTTCTGTTGGAAAACTGTTTCGGAAGTGCTTTCCTAGAAGGCATACCTCACATATTTGATCCGGATGATTAATTGGAGGCAAACCCTTCACCATTCCTTTACTTGATAATAATTTTAAGCCTCCAAAATTTAAGTGCCCGTATCTCATGTGCCAGAGCCAAGAATTATCTTTGAAACATGCTTTTAAACATCTTGGAATGTCATGTTGAATATTTAGCAAAAACATCCTATTTGTTGACATTGGCACTTTAGCAATCAAACCTCCTTTTTGGTCTCTTAAAGAAAGAGTACGATTTATCATGTGAATATCATAGCCTTTCTCTAAGAGTTGTCCAATACTCAGTATGTTCGTCTTCATATTGGACACATAATACATGTTAGTGATAAATTGTTGCCTTCCATTTTTCAAGCGGATGAGGATCTTACCTTTGCCTTTAACCGGGACTTTAGAGGAATCTCCGAAGGTGATATTTCCATTTGTTACCTCGTCTAACTCCACAAACATGCTTTTGTCACCACACATATGGTTACTTGCACCCGTGTCAAGATACCACAAATTCGATTCTCCGTTGTCTTCACCTTTGCATGCTAGTAACAAAGTGTTTTCCACGGCTTCGTTATCTTCTTGTGCAAAATTTACTCTTTCTTGCACGTAATTGTTTGACTTCTCGCATTCCGAAGCATAATGGCCAAATTTATGACAATTATAGCATTTGGTTTGAGAATTGTCATACCTTGGCCTTCTACTTGTGTAGCCTCTCCCGCGACCTCTTGTCGAGTGAAAATCTTGGCTTCTTTCTTCATTTTTGTAATAACTATAGCCTCCACGTTTGAAATATCCTTGTCCTCGTCCTCGGCCACGTACTTGACCACGACCTCTTTGACTCGGTTGATGAGTCTTTTCATTGCTCTCTTCCTTGAAAGACAGTTTTGCTTGTAAAGCTTGCTCCAATGGCTCCTTATTATTCTTATTGAACCTCTCTTCATGGGCTTGTAGTGAACCCATGAGTTCATCGATAGTCATTGATTCTAGATCTTTAGATTCTTCGATGGCTATGACTATATAGTCGAATTTTGAATCTAATGATCTAAGAATCTTCTCAATGACTCTTACATCACTTAGAGTTTCACCATTCCTCTTTAATTGATTGACAATCGCCAAGACTCTTGTAAAATAATCAGAAATTGATTCAGAGTCTTTCTTCTTTAAGGATTCGAACTCACCTCGTAGGGTTTGTAGTCGAACTTTTTTCACCTTTTCAACTCCCTTGTGAGAATTCTCCAAGATCTCCCATGCTTTCTTGGCGGTGGTTGCACTTGCAATTTTCTCAAAAGCTCCATCATCTACACTTTGTTGGATGATGGAAAGAGCCTTTTGATCGTTGGTCTTCAATAACTTTTTCTCCTTGCTAAGAGAACTTTTTTCTGTAGGTTCCTCATAGTCTTCCTCAACAATATCCCATAGGTCTTGTCCACCTAGGAAGGTCTTCATTTGGATGCTCCATCGATCATAATTATCCTTTGTTAGGCGAGGAAACGTGATGACATTGTTGGCCATCATCTTGTCGAACCAAGCTCTTGATACCAATTTGTTAGAAATAGGAGGTTATGTATATTATTTGTGGAAGAGATGATTGATGATTTAGATGTTGATTGATCTTGAAAGCTTTGTTTATTGCTTATTGAATTGCTTGATTACAAATGAGTAGTGAAACCCTCTATTTATACTACACAATGGAACACTCTAGAACACTTCATCAACTAATATCTAGATATTTCCTAAGTATTTTCTAGACTTAAATATTTTTACATGATTATTCTACACACATTGACTAACACATTACATGAAGTTTCTAGATATTGGACTACAATCTTGATCCATATACTTGTATTCTTGCAAGCCCATATCCAAAACAAATAGCCCAAATTCAAACACATTGCCCAAAATCAAGTTTAGCTTCCAACAAATTCAACACAATAAATCTCACCTTTCAATATATTAAAGAAGCTGCATGATAACAAATAAAACCATTAAGTAATATATTATAACAGTAATGAACGGTTTATATTACCATACCTAACAGCTAACTATATGTATAAAGAAGCCTACTACAAAACATATGTTATAGGCCATATCAACCGAGGCCAACATACCTTCATATGATAACGGGCGAACAAAATGACCCACACTATCTTTATCCAACTCTTTACAAATACGAAATAGATTAACCCAATCAAATAAGTTTTATGATTTCCTGATATTCAAAAAGAAATGAAATAAATGCAGAACGATAGAAAGAAATAAAAAAAATCACTTAGCTTAAACAATATAAATGAACTATACTTGTAACAACCACGAATGCAATTATCGTAAGAAGTTTAAAAATGGAAAATGTTATTCAATTAGTCAATCGCCAAAATAACTTTGATAAGTGTTATTATTAATGCTTCAAGCCACTTTCTTTTAAGGCATAGAAGCTTTTAAAATCGTGATGTAAGGCTTTAAACAACATAGGTTCAAGTCTTGCATCATTAGATAGTTAACGATACCGATGCAATGTTCCTGGACTCATATACCTGCATCATGTCAAAAGAAAAACTATACTTCACATAACATACTGACCTAGTGCTTGCACAAAAAGAACCTATGTTAGTGGCCAACATCAAGTTAATCTCTTAAGGATCCTTAAAGTATTGAAAAAGTCTGAAAATGTGAGAAACATATGTCCAAAAATTAAATTCATAGAAACTAACAGATTGAGGATGAATACATTCAAAGCTTCTAGTTGGTCAAGAGATTGGGGATGAATACAATAATGGCCTATAAACAATTAAATTCATAAAAACAATAATGCTCTATAAACTGTACCTTCACTGTTATGAAGGGATGGATTTGAAGAAGAAATAGCAAGCCACAATTCCCATGAATACGATGACTTCATCATGGAAAATTAAACATAGAGGAATAACATGATGATGTGAGTCAGTTAAACAAAAAAAGAGCAATTATTCAAGTTATACATGACAATAGTCGCATTGATTTTCGATCAAATCGATCAAAACAATAACCAAAGTTGAAAGTAATAATCGAGAAAGTTAACAACTAAAATTCAAAACCTGATTTAAGCACGGACTTACATAACGTAGCCAATTCTGATTTTCATTAATCAGTTAGTTGTTGATATTCATCGCCTATGATAATCATATGCAAGGACATGATTGAGATTGATTTTGAAGATTTCTGCCATGAAATTTTTTATTCAACCATGTTTTTTATATGGAATATTAAGTATTTGTTTGAATTCCTTCCAATTAGCATGGTAGTTGCAGTAAAAATAGCATTAAATCCCTCTCTAATCGTCAATTAAATGTTACGATCCCACATCGCCCAAGTATGGGATTGAGTGATGGCTTATAAGTCAAGGTGTCCCCTCTTCCTTCAAGCTAGCTTTTGGGAGTGAGTTCTACACTTGGGCTTATGGCTATGTCGAGCTATCCCTCGATTCTTAAGTGAATTCAGGGTTAGTCTCGGGTCTCCTCAATTCAAGTTATCAATTCAAGAAGATCATAACAAATGGTATCAGAGCTAGCCTCGCCTTTCGGACCCAACACTCGGAGTGGTGGCCTATAGAGTGGTGGCTTATAAGTCAAGGTGTCCCCTCCTCCTTCAAGCTAGCTTTTGGGAGTGAGTTCTACACTTGGGCTTATGGCTATGTCGAGCTATCCCTCGATTCTTAAGTGAATTCAGGGTTAGTCTCGGGTCTCCTCGATTCAAGTTATCAATTCAAAAAGATCATAACATAAGTGATTGATTTAATATTAATTTCGGATGCTAAATGAAGGGATGGATTGAGATTTTACTTTTGATCCAAGGGCCAAGATTTGATATTTAAAAAAATTATTACACAATTTAGTTTTTGCTTTAATAAGTAGAGAGAAGAGAGATTGACACGTTTGATCGTTATTCATCGTCTATTGACCTTCAAATCTAATGAAAATAAAAATTTACCTCCATGTAGAAGAGTTAAAAAATAATGTAAGAGTTTTAATTTATCCTTATATACTAAACCTCATGCCTAATGGTGTAGTTTAGGTTCATTTGGATTGTAGCTTTGAGCACGTGTTTACACTACAATCGTTCCCTCAAATTCGGCTCAATTTATACAACAGACCCTCGACTTTACACTTTCTCAGGGGTAGAAAGTGTAATATTAAAATAAAAGAAACTAATTCCCCCGAATTTATAACGGGCCCTATCTTCTCGCTCGGTGCGAGTTAAATTTTTTCGAGACCACCGTTCAACTCGAAAAAGTCTCACGAACCCAACGGGACTAACTATACTCGAAACGGACACTTTTTAAAAAACGCTTAACACAACGACAGCCCGTATCTTTCTGTTCGCCGCAAGTTAAATTTTTCCAACAGTACCGTTACACTCGAAATTTTTTTATGAACAAAACGAAACAAACTACGTTCGAAACGGACACTTTTTAAAAAACGCTTAAGACAACGACATCTAAAACGGCGCTTAAGACATGAACCGTTTTTCCCTCTGTAAATACACGACGCTACGTTAAATATGAATACACAGGCCGAAAGCCCCCGTCGCATCGCGCGGGCTGGATCCGGACTAGTTTACTTACTAAAGCAAATGATAAATCTTTTATTGTTTCGGAGAGGACTCCTCCATGTAGAGTGTTAAGTTCTAGTTTTTTTTTTTTTTTTTGATGAATTCCGTAATCGTTATAAAGTTCTAGTTTTTTTTCGCAAAAAAAAAAAAAAAAAAAAAAGTAAAGTGTTAAGTGTTAAACAATTAATTTGATATAAATATTAATATCAATGTAAGAGTTTTAATTGATTTACTAAAGCAAATGATAAATCTTTTTTTATTTTTTATTTTGTAGATGACACCTCCCTAACAACAATCACATTGGGTCTCAACTAGTGAGTAAAACTCCTGAGTGACGAGCTCCTGGGTGACGAGACCTGTAACCTGATGCATGAATTGCGCACATTAACGCCTCTCCGATCAAGAGCCCATTTTTATTCGATGTTGGGCGTTACCAAGATTCGAACATGGATCTCCAACTTTATATGGAACTCGATGGCCACTGGCCTATGCCCATGTGGTTAGCAAATGATAAATCTAAAGATTACCCGAGATTAAAAAATATATATTAGAGTTTGTAACATATAAGGAAAGGATGGTAGATATGTATTTTACGTGATCGTGACAAAATACATGAATGATAATTTGACATCCATATCGCTATAATCATTAACATTCATATTACATATATATTCATTTAAAGTATGTCCCGCGAAGGAGGTGTGGATGTCACAGTGTCTTTAAGAGGGTTTATCTGTAACTATATAGAATGCGAATTATATAATTTGGGCATCTAATATCACACATGAAACACATTTTGGTAAGAGTATCAAATGAGCAAATCTCAAAATGCATCTTTTGATTCTCCAAATGGGCCCATTGTTCCAGTATGAGAATCCATATATCTGAGGTTGAAGCTCATTGGTTGTGGTTATATCAAATGTGTATAGTGCTACTTAAATGAAGATGATAAATGTGTATGGAAGTACTGATCATGGAGTAATATATTAACACTCTCCAAAAATGCTCTCTGAGAAAAGTAAACCCAACGGTCACCCCCAAATCTCCAACTCCCCAAACCTTAAATTCACATTACTTTCACCACAACAACCTACCCTAAAATCATCATTTCCGGCTGGCCGTCCGGAGATCCATGCACCACCAAGCTCCTTTCTTTCTCCTAGTGCCCTTCCCTCACGTCCTGAGTCGTGTGGTGCTCTGCACACTGTTGCTGCTACGTTAAGCGATGATGGGATTAATTCACCTTCGGATCCTCAACTTGGAGATACTATCTTCATCGGACGTCTGGAACAGGTCTCGCACAATCTGTTGAGTGATGTTTTCGGTAAAATTGGACCAATCAAGGAGGTGAAATCATGGTCATATAGGCGTTTTGTTGGAAGCTTCGACGAGCCCAACACACCCACTATAGAGGATCTAGACTATACAAGACTCACTACACCAACACTTTGGCGTTGTTTAGCCTTTAATTTTATAAATCCTTAGTGCACAATGTACTTAGGCGACAGTGTCGACCATATATCTTTAGGCGGTATAACCGACCATGTATTACTTAGGCGGCAGAGCCGACCATATAATAAGAACAACAAAAGTGCACTAAGAACTTAAACACAAACTAAGGCTTGATCGGGAAACTTAACAAAAACACTTATATTAAATTACAATTACGATATTACTTACAAGCTTTCTCTTCTCTACTTTCGCTAACTCACACTCTTCTTCTCTTCTTCACAACTCACTTCTTATTTCACTCTCACAACTTCACACACAAATGAAATCAACACCCATATTTATACTACTCCATGGAAACTTCTACACACTAGATTTTTCCATGGATAAATATCTAGATATTTTTACCACATAAAAATATCTAGATTTTTTTCATTTTAACATCTAGATTTTTCTTCATATATATATTAATATCTAGATATTTCTTTTACATTTTAATATCTAGATATTTATATACATTACTAATTCCATATTATCTAAATTTGCATTGTATTTTAACACTCCCCCTCAATGCAAATTTTCTTCCAATGATGTCTTGCAGACCATTCCAAGTGCTTCTCTGAATTTTGTAAACTTTGGTTTACTTAGGCTCTTGGTGAATATATCTGCAACTTGTTCATCTGTCTTTGTTAGCACCATCTTGATCTCCCCTTCAAGGACCTTCTCGCGAACATAGTGATAGTGTACTTCTATATGTTTTGTTCTTGCGTGAAAGACTGGATTCTCTGCTAGACGTATAGCTGATAGGTTATCGCAGAAAAGCTCTACTTGATAGTCTGTTGATTGAAGAAGATCTTCCATTAGTTGTTTCAACCAAGTAATTTCTTGTGTTGCTGATGCTGCCGATCGATATTCTGCTTCAGTGCTTGATAAGGATACTGTTGGTTGTCTCTTGCTACACCATGATATTACTCCCGATCCAAGACTAAACATGTATCCAGTTGTTGACCGTCGTGTATCATAGTCTCCAGCGTAATCGGCGTCACAATATCCAGTCACGTGATATACTTTTGTTTTCTTGTATAAAATACCAAAGTTGATAGTGCCTTTAACATACCTTAAGATGCGTCGTACAACATCAAGATGAGGCTTCTTCGGATTGCTCATGTATCGACTAACCACTCCAACTGCATAAGATATGTCTGGCCGGCTTAGTGTGAGATAAATAAGACTTTCGACCATCTTTCGATACATGGTAACATCTTGAAGACTTTTTCCTTCATCTGCTCGTAGTTTTGTATTCGGATCCATCGGAGTTGAGATAGGTTTGCAATTAAGCATTCCGTACTTTTGTAAAAGATCTCGCGCATATTTCTGTTGTCCCAGAAATAATCCTTCTCTTTTCTGCTCTATTTCGAGTCCAAGAAAATGTTTGAGTTCTCCAAGCTCCTTCATACGAAATCTGATAGACAGATTCTCTCTTGTTCTTTGGATCTCCTCATAGTGATCTCCCGTGATGATTAAGTCATCCACATATACTAGCACTATGGCTAGTTTTCCTTGATCTTGTTTCACAAATAAACTAGAATCTGAAGGAGCAACTGTGAAATCACTTTGTACTAAGAACTCGTCAATCTTCCCGTACCAAGCTCTTGGAGCCTACTTCAAGCCGTATAGTGCTTTCTTTAATTTGCAGACATGCTCAGGATGGATCTTGTTCTCAAAGCCTCTTGGTTGCTCCATATAAATGTCTTTGTCAAGTTCTCCATGTAAGAAAGCGTTCTTGACATCCATCTGCCATAACTTCCAAGATTTGCTAGCAGCTAAAGCTAGTAGAGCTCGAATTGTTGTGATCTTCGCCACTGGACTAAACGTTTCTTCATAATCCAGCCCATATTGTTGAGAAAAACCTCTAGCAACAAGTCGAGCTTTATACCTTTCAATCGAGCCATCTGATCGAGTCTTCACCTTGTAAACCCATTTACAAGATATTGGTTTTACATCTTTTGGCTTTGGAACTAAACTCCATGTCTGGTTTTCTTTTAGTGCATTAATTTCTTCTTCCATTGCTTTCTGCCACTCTCGACTTTGTGCTGCTTCTTCATAAGTAGAAGGCTCAATATGTATTAATTCATCCACATGAGCAGCATTGGCATACCTCGGATTAGGTTGCCTCGGCCTTGTTGATCTCCGTAATTCTTGCACATGCTCCTCGGCATCCATTTGGCTTGGACGAACCTCTTCGAATGTAGATTGATGTACCCCAGTTTTCCATGGACTCGTTTCCTTAGAGTACGATCCATCTCCTTCTTTAATTGGATCCGATATGTGCTCTTTATGTTCTTCTTTCTCTTCTGGAACTTCTTCTAATCCATGAGATTCTGGAAGCTCTATCTTTTGAGGTGACCACCATGAAGAAGCTTCATCAAATACCACATTTCTTGAAGTATGACATTTTCCGGTATTTGGATCACAACATCTCCATCCTTTTCTTGATTCATCATAACCGACAAAAATGCACTGAATTGCCTTCTTCTCAAATTTGCTTCGTAGATTATCTGGCACGAAGACGTAGCATACACATCCAAAAACTTTGAGATGGTTGACGGTTGGTTTGATCTTCCATAATCTTTCATATGGTGAAATATATCCCAACTTTGTTTGTGGGAGTCTGTTAATCACGTACGATGCCGTCCTCATACATTCGGCCCAAAATCTGCCTGGTACATTCTTACCATGAAGCATACTTCGACAAGTTTCGGCAAGGTGACGATTCTTGCGTTCCGCCACTCCATTCTGCTGTGGAGTATTGGGACAAGTTAATTGTCTTCTAATCTTGTGCTTCTCAAGATAGATATTGAACTCAGTCGATAAATATTCTCCTCCATTATCTGTGCGTAAGCACCTAATCTTATTATTGAGCTCACTTTCTATCTTCTTCTTGAACTCTTTAAACTTCTGAAAAGTCTCCGACTTTTCCTTCATGAAGTAAACCCACACATACCTTGAGAAGTCATCAATGAATGTCACCATATATTTCATTCCTCCAAGTGATGTTTGTTTCACTGGGCCGAAAACATCTGAGTGTATGAGCTCTAGTGGTGTCTTGGACTGATGCGCTGACTCCTTGAATGGCAATTGGTGAGCTTTGCCAAATTGACATCCAGCACATATTGTATCTGTTCGGATATCAATTTGAGGAAGCCCATTTACTATGCGTTTTACCATCATCTCCTTTAACTTGTTGTAGCCCACATGCCCAAGACGTTCATGCCAAAGATCAGTCGTCTCATTCTTTCGAGTCTTATCCACATAAGTTGTTTCAGCAGATAATACATAGACCGATTCTATTCTTCTTCCATGCATAACTGGATTGCCAACCACCTTTACTCTCTTGAATACGGACACATCTTCTGGTCCAAAGAGCACATAGTTCCCTTCTGCTGTCAATTGTGGTACTGACAGTAAATTCTTCTTTAGGCCAGGGACAAGATACACATTCTCGAGTTGGAGCTTATGAGAGCCTCCTTCATTTGCAATTATTGTCTTTCCAATGTGAGAAATAGATAACCTTGAATTGTCGGCTGTCAACACGACTCTCTTTCCTTTGTAATCCTCCATTTCTTGCAGCTTTGTCCCATCATCGGTCATATGATTTGAGCACCCAGAATCGATGATCCAATCATCTTTGTAGTTTATTTTTTACTTTAAAGTTGTTGTAAGAGCTTGATCATCTATGTCAGCTTCAACAGAGAGTCCAGCTTCTGCATCCCATGTTTCCTCATTAATGGTTGCTTCGAATGTGACATCTTTCTTCTCATCTCTTGCAGCGGCCACATTTCCTTCAAAAGTTCGCCTTCTGGGGAATCTACAATCTCGAACAAAATGACCCTTCTTGCCACAATTGAAGCATTCACCATTCTTTCTCTTATTATTTTGCCCGTATTGTTGGCGATGATCTCTTCTTCCTTGTTGAGCTCCCCCTGAAGCATTGCTTTTTGGTTTTAGATGACCTTTGCCTCCATATGTATGTCTTTCTTTCGTCACTTCTTGTCTTCGAGACATAGCTTTCTTCTTATTGGTGAAGAGTGCTTCTTCTTCGCCTTTTATGCTCACTTCATTCATCTGCTTGGCTAATGCCTCTTGGTTAGCCAATAAATTCTCCAACTCTATTAATGATGGTTGAGTAGGCCATCCTCTCACAGCGGCTATAAATCCATTATATTCGGATCTTAGGCCGTGGATGATAATTCTCTTCATCCTTGCTTCACTCACTTTCTCTTCAGGAGCAAGTTGAGATATCTCACGGCAGATAGATTTCACCTTGGTGAAATACTGAGAAATAGACAGACTTCCTTGTGAGATACCCGCGAGCTCATTTTCCAAGAGCTGGAGGCGTGCTTCATTCTTCTTTGAAAATAATTTTTCAAAAGTTTCCCAAGCTGCCTTTGGTGTTTTCTCGTCACGGATGTGCTCCAATAGATCCTTCTCGATTGTAGTCTTCAATATAAATAAAGCCTTCCCGGCCTTGATGTTCCATTTTCTCAAGGCTTTGGCATTTTCTTTCGGTGGAGGCGTAGTGTCACTACCAGCAACTATTTCCCATAAATCTTGTCCTTGTAGGTAGGATTCTATGCAAGTCCGCCAATAACCATAGTTGTGGTTATTGAGACTCTTGATTCCACTGCTCGTACTTGCAAGATCTGTCATCATGACGTCCAACGTCCAATAAGCTTGGTCCCTGACCGATGAGCTTTCACAGTTCCTAACTGTGTTCCGACAGAATCTTCCTTAGAGCCTTGGTGAAAACAAGCCGATGTAAACGTCCAACGTTTACCGATTTCCTCCACTAGAAATGGTCCCGAACGACCCGCTCTGATACCAATTGTTGGAAGCTTCGACGAGCCCAACACACCCACTATAGAGGATCTAGACTATACAAGACTCACTACACCAACACTTTGGCGTTGTTTAGCCTTTAATTTTATAAATCCTTAGTGCACAATGTACTTAGGCGACAGTGTCGACCATATATCTTTAGGCGGTATAACCGACCATGTATTACTTAGGCGGCAGAGCCGACCATATAATAAGAACAACAAAAGTGCACTAAGAACTTAAACACAAACTAAGGCTTGATCGGGAAACTTAACAAAAACACTTATATTAAATTACAATTACGATATTACTTACAAGCTTTCTCTTCTCTACTTTCGCTAACTCACACTCTTCTTCTCTTCTTCACAACTCACTTCTTATTTCACTCTCACAACTTCACACACAAATGAAATCAACACCCATATTTATACTACTCCATGGAAACTTCTACACACTAGATTTTTCCATGGATAAATATCTAGATATTTTTACCACATAAAAATATCTAGATTTTTTTCATTTTAACATCTAGATTTTTCTTCATATATATATTAATATCTAGATATTTCTTTTACATTTTAATATCTAGATATTTATATACATTACTAATTCCATATTATCTAAATTTGCATTGTATTTTAACACGTTTTGCTTTTATTTCTTTTGAGCATCCTTCCGATGCAGCGCTTGCTGTCCAGTCCTTGAATGGTTCGAAAGTTTTTGGGCGCCCTGTGTTTGTTGGATGGCCTATCCGGCGAAGTGCTGGTCCTCCACCTACCTTTGGTCGTGAGTTTGCTCAAGCCCGAACTGGCTGTTCTCATGCACCGAATCGTTGTGTGGATGATGGTTTGGCTCGGATCATCCTGATTGTAGATTCGGTGCCTCTAGAGGAAGAAAAGGTGAAGGCTTTTCTGTTTAATTGCAATGTTACTGTTTCTAATATTTGTAAATTAGGGTCGTTTGGATGTGTATTGGTATGTTCCAACTTGGATGGATACTCCATTCTGTTGGCTCAAGCTCCGGGATCGGGTTTTGATTTGGTAGTTCCCTTTGCTAGTAAGGCAGATTCATATTTGAGATATGTTTGGGTCGAATTACGTGAGATCCCAGCTAGATTTGTGTCGATCGATAACATCAAAAAGATTGCTAGTAATGTGGGAGAGGTGGTGAAGGTTGCTGGTACATCGGCTGATTTGTTAAGTGTTGGATCTTCATATGCTTTTGTTGAGACTACAAGCGTGAAACATATTCACGAGCTCGTCCCAGCTAACTTGATCTCTTCGACTATCTCTAAGGGTCACGTTTGGATTAACGAATTACCTGATGCTTCGATAATAGAGAGATTGAAGACGGACTATTTTTCTGTTGATTTGGTAGCCTCGTCTAATCGTTCGGTTGAGAATAAGATCGTTTCGGAGATGGATACTAGGGGTGGGACAGAGACGATTTCAACTCCTGTGGATGCTCCTGCCCTACGTTATTATAATAATCTTCTTGGGTCTTATCAAGCGGCTTTAAATAAACCAATGGTTAACGTTAACGGTGTAGCTAGTACGCATTTTGTGTCTACGGGTGTGAAGGCTGTTACGGATGAAGCTAGGATTGGCAGCGCGACTAAAGAATGTGAGGTGGAGGTTTATAAGGTGTTTGATGGTGAGGATACTCCTGCTGCTGTTTCCTCACAACAGGATGATTTGATCGAGTCAAGGTCACCTTGTGGTAATTCTAGGCTGAAGACTTTAAAAGGCAAGGGTATTGATGGTTCGAAATCGGGTTGTATAAATGTTTCTGGAAATATTTTGGGTTGTGCACCCGGTCCTAGAGAGGTGGAGGCTGTTAAACCTTTTGATCTTAACGTCGAAAGTGAGTTTCCCACGGTTCTCCAAAGTAATGGCATAGTCGGATCTTCGGTGGATAATAGTTCTTGTTTTCTCCAAGAGGTTACGAAAGAGTTAAACTTGTGTGGTGTTGAAGGTAAGAGACTTAATTCGAAGACGGTTTCTAAGCCTAGGAAAGCTAAGCCAAGAAAAGTTTATGGGGAGGAGTTAAGAAAATTCAACGTCGAAGGTATTTGATTCTTGGGTACCGGTTTTTGTTGCTCGTAGGTTTGGTTAGCGTGTGTGGGTCGGTTTGTTTTGTAGGTATGTTGCGTATAATTTTTGTGTCTGTTTGGTGTCTTCTTTTGTCTCTTAGGTTTGTTGTTTGTTTTGCTTAGGTGGTTCGGTTTTTTTTCTTGGTTTGAGGTGTTGTTTGTCGGGCCTTGTTCGTGGGTTTGTATTCTTTTACTTTTGTTTGAGTCTTCATCTTTTGGATGAAGTCTCCTTTTGTTATATAAAGTTCAAGTTTTTTGCCAAAAAAAAAAAAAAAAAGTACTGATCATGGGTATGGCCGTATGGGTACTACTATTTCCTTGTGTATGGAGTGCTATTTCCTTGTGTATGAACTACTATTTATAGTACTTCTACTGTAATAAACTAGGTGGAGACGCATGTGCGATGCAACAGAAGCGCAACAGAAGCACAACAAAGCACGTAATTGCTTGGTAAGACCAGTCACTATGGTACCGTCATTGGTACTGTTTTTTTTGTTTAGTTAAAAGACACCATAGGTATTGGAGTGTCTTTATGGGTCTTTTTCAAGCATAAAATTAAACTTGTCTTTTTTGAGAACTTTAAAGACGAGCAACAATGGGTCCAGCTTTCATATTTAATTCATAATATTGCATGGTGTCCTCGATTGAAAGGAGGTGGTAGGTCCTGAACAAAAAACAGTCATATTAAAATGGTTGCTAGTGGGTCCAATATGAGTACAAATATTATTTTAGAAACTCTATAAATTAATTAAATAATCAGTGGGTTGTGAAGAAGTTTATTATTGTTGGTAGCGTTTAGTCTTTTTAGTCTTTATGAAAACAGGTTTGACATGGCGCTGATGTGGATGTTAGTTTTTTTAAAGAAGCATGTCATGGTTGGGAGTGATCTAAGCATAGTGATTTAGTTGTGGGCCATGATCGCGGCATTCAATTGTTGAACGACTTCCAATTAGTATTCTTTTGCCGATGTGATGATATTCCGCAATTTGTTTATGGGTATTAAAAGATATTTAGTTGATAATATTTGTTTGGTGAAGAACTATACAGTAATATGTATCCCGTGAAAGTAATTAGATACATTATGCTTTTATCTTTTTAAGATGACAAATTCACTTGAAAACTATAAACTTTTGCAGAAAAGATCACTTACTATCAAAAAGATAACAAACATCTTACTTCTATGTGGTGATCGATGAATTTCTTCCCAAGCTCTGATTCAAGATTTCAATAGGTCTTCTATGTTTTATACCTGGCAAGAACAACAAATGTAACATAAAAATTAATATAAATTTAATTAATAACATAAATGCAATAAAGATTATCGAGCATCAAATAATCAAGATAATTTTTCATTATGACAATAAAAAGAGAGGCAAGGTTGATTGTTATGTGCACGTGCTGTAAGAGCACTCTTAACCATGACGTTATGTCATGGTATCACGGACTACCACATCAGCGCCATATCATCACCTTCTTGTCATCACTAACCAAAAACTAACTGCTAACAACTATGGCGTATCCATCACACAGTTCCCCACACTCACTAAATTAATTAATTAATTCAAGGTACAAGTTCAAAAGCATTATGTACAACAAATAAATACAAGTGTTCTGTGATTCAATTTGTCATCCAACGAAAATATGCATCACAGTGGTCCAACCACTAACCAACAACTTTTTGCTAATATTGAGGTGAGTGGTTGGCGGATCCAATCACGGATCCAACAACATAACCGATAATAGCACTCTAAGAGAATAGACTTTTTTGTGCCGTTGGTCCCTCATTTATACACCAAATAGTAAACAGCATCCCTTTCGTTTTTTTTCTGCTTACAGCATCCCTTTATTTTACAAATTTGTGTTTCAGTGTCCCTCCGTCAACCATTCGTTAGAAATGTCCGTTAAGTCATGACATGTGCACTGCATGTGAGGGTAAATTCGACTTTTTACCTTCTTTTTCATCTAAATATTCAACAAACCCTAAATTACCAAGTTCATAACTCTTACGGTGTTCTTATTCACCATTCACTCATGAACTCAAATTCAACCTCATCAATTCATGATTCTTAACCAAATCTAAGTCTAGAAACATGATCTAGAACATAAACTAAAGCTTCGTGATCAACTTTTATCGATTATCATCAACAAAATCATGGTGAACTCGATCGTGTTCATCGTTTGTTCAAAAAATACAAAGATCGATGAGTTATGAAAGATTTACTACATCAAAATATGATCAGAGAATAGTTTTGAAAACATCACAGCCTAATCATGCTACGTGAAGCCTAAAATCGAATGGAGAATCACTTATGAACTCAAGATTTCAAAGTCAAACTATTGTTCTTCACGGTCAACGTTTTAATTCAAGAATTATAGTATGTTTCCGAATCGATTGATGATTGACGAGTGTTAAGGTGATGAGTACGAACACATTTCATGATGTAATCATGACCTTAAAGTATCTGATTTCCGAAATTGGATTTGAAATTAGGGTTTAACTACTTTAGGTAAATTGATAGTATCAAGACCTGCAACTGGTTCTCGGCTCAATTGTTTATTATGAATAATGTTCTTTACATTGTGCAAAAGATAAAAGGATCACCTGAGTTGAGGGAGATGATCAGTGATGGTTATTTAAAAAAGCTTACAGGGAAAATTACGCAGGCTGCAACGAGATACCAAAGGGCAATGTGGGTTGGTGTTTTGTATTGTTTGAGAGATGAAGGGATACACATGACCGGAAGTTTTTCGTCTGGTATTTCAAAGAGTGTATTGAGAGAACGATTTAAATCGTTTAATGGCATGTTTCATATGATTGTATCGAAATTTGTTATGCATGATCTATTCATCTTGTGTTTCATGAAATTGAAGGCATATTATCTTCTTGAACCAGTTCATTATTAGTTTATGTAATCATGACGAGTGTTAAGGGATATGGGGTTCGATTTAGGAACTTTAAAAGTGAGTGAAATTAGGGTTTTCAATTTGGGGAAGAACAAGTTGAGCAAAAGCAAAGCTTCAAATTCAGATGAAGAAGAAGGTCAAAAAGACGAATTTACCCTCACATGCAGTGCACATGTCATGACTTAACGGACATTTCTAACGAATGGTTGACGGAGGGACACTGAAACACAAAGTTGTAAAATAGAGGGATGCTGTAAGCAGAAAAAAAAACGAAAGGGATGCTGTTCACTATTTGGTGTATAATCGAGGGACCAAGGGCACAAAAAAGTCAAGAGAATATGTACACAAAGGAGGCTATCTTTTCTTCTTCTTTAGTCTTTTTCTTTTTTTATTCTTTGGTTGGTGTGTGTGTTGGATTAAACAGTTGGTTTTAGTTTGTGTCAATTTGTACATATAGTAAAATGTTTGTAATTTAATGTTATTTACCTTGTTGCGGAAAGAGAATTCTTTTACTTGATAAGCGTTCTGTTTTTAAGGGTGAAAGTGACAATTGTAATGTTTCTGTTGTTGTTGATGGTATGTCTGGGATGATTTTAGGTGTAACATGTATTACATAAAGTAATCGTTAGTAATGTATGAGGTCTTGGATGGCAGTGGAGGAACGGTGAGTGACGGTGGAGAACACATGTCTTAATCTAAGTAATTTAGATTAGATCATTCTCAATCATGACATTCTTACTTCTCATAACAGAATGTTACATCAGCGTCACATCAAATTTTTCGCTCCATTTCCTCCCTACTTCCTCCCTACCACATACCCATAACAAAACATTACCAACCGTGAGATCCTTCCTCACATTTCATTATTTAATTATTATTATTATTATTTTCGATATTATTATTATTATTTTTACTATATTATTTTTAATATTATTTCCGATATTATTATACATGTAATATTTTTTTGAACAACACATTTATTAAATAACAAAGACACGGCTACATTTTTTAAAAAAAAGGCATAAATTAAAATAGGTTTACATTAATTAAATAACTAAAACTATTCTTCGTCTTCGTCTTCGTCTTCGTCGGATACGTTCAATGCAATTTGGTATTTCCTTTGGATTTTTGATTGGGCATTTAACACCAATGCGTGTTGTTAGGGAGTCAAGTCGGGTACACATGGTTGGATGAGAAATGTTAAACTATCCAACATTGTACGTGTATCGGTTTTGTAACGACCCAGCTTTTTCGACTTGCATTTGTGCTTTGTGCTTTCACGAAACTGCGTATTTATGCGTACTGAGCTAGCTTATGCTCTGGGATCTTTAATCATGATTAATTACTTTCGTTAATATCTTACTACGTGCTATTAAGTGTGTAATCACTTAACTTGATCCCTGAATGCTTTTACGACCGTTGGTGTCACTTATCATTTTAAACGAGATACGTACTTGTTACACGTTAAACTTTTGTCGTAATTGGAATATTATGACTGCGTAAACTTGATTGTTATTTATTATAATAATTACTTGGCTTAAGGGCTTATTTAATTAAGCTTAGTGTTTACTAATGCTTACTAGTTACCTTAATGGACTTGTCACCGTATTTGACTTTTCATGGCCCGACTTGTCTTTGTCACACACGTACTTTTCACGAATAATATTTTCGAATATTATTTACATTCATGATTAATTAATATTGATCGTTTTTAATTAACTAAGGTTACTAGTTAATTACTTGGGCTTTATTTGATTAATTGCATACTTACTTGGATTGGGCTTTTATTATTTGAACATGGACTTGAAAGCCCACCCTACACACTTAATGGACTAATAAGCCCATCTTTTAAGCTAGTGATTTATTAATGAAAGCATGGATTAATTAACATTAGTGAAAGGAATCTAGTTACATGCACACTTACACCACTTTCCCATACAAATTTGCTTTAATATCATTTCAAGCTAACACCATTCTCCCATGTTGGAAAGTAGATTTTGACCATTCCCTTTTTGTTGTAAAAACCGTCCACTTTCATGGTGGGGAGGGAGTTCTTTTATTTTCAATTTTTGTTACATATTTACAAGTATTATTTCCTCATTTCACACACACACTTACTTACTACTCTTTTTCTCTCAAAACTTTGTAAGTAATAAACTTATTTTCTTTCTTTTCTTTCTTTTAAAGTCAAGTTCCATCATCATCATTTACTAGTTACTTGTTGTTTGTTGTTGTTAAAGATCAAGTTCTCTAACTTGTATCTTCATGAATCTTGCTTTCTTCCATCTTTTATTTGATGAAGAACCAAGAACAAGAACCTAAACTTGTTAGTTTATGGTTCTACATTTAAATGTTTTCAAGATTTAAAGTTCATAAGTTTCATTATCATACTTGTATTCATATTTGTAGACTTAAATCCTAAGATCCAAACTTTGATTTGAATCTTCCTAAGTATGAAACAAACATGAACATAATACTTGTACTTTATTTTAATTCTTTCTTTTGTAAGTGCTTTAAAGTTGTGATGTTGTTAATTTGGTCAAGTATTACTAGTTAATCTTGATCTCATATTTCTTGAAACCAAAGTTAAACTTTGTAAGTTCAAGAACATGCAAGTAAACTTTTTAATTATAACTTTGTACACTTATGTTAGATCTAGACTTTTGGGTCTAGGATCTTCAAGATCTAACTAAGAACTATGTTCTACAACTTAAGATCTTGTTTATTTAAGTTTACTTTCAAGTTTGTAGCTTAATATTACTAGTAGAACTCATGTACGTGTCGGATCTAAGATCTTGATGTAACTTTGGTTCATCAAACTACATATAACTCTTAAGTGAGTTGTGCTACATATCTTAGACTTATACTAGTGTTATGATGGTCAAACCTTGGTTAAAATGATGCAAACACATCAACGAGTTGTACACTTGAAGCTATACGCATCAAGGATGAGAACCGTGATGAGCAACAAGCACCAAGAACCCACCGGAACATCTTTATTACTGTTTCTGGAACTGATCAGACTACCTGGGCTACTGTAAAGTTTATTTTCAGTTAGTTCGGTTCGATTAGATAATTTTCTGTTTAGACCTCGTCTTAATCCGAGTTACTATTTACGATCTATGGCCTCCCGAAAGTCACTACACCCTATTAACGTTATGCTGAAATTTCTGACCTACTCGCACTTAAACTGCCACCACGGTCAAAAAAAGACGAGTTTGGTTCTGGAAATTGGTCAGTACCTAGGGGACTCATATACGGAGCTATGGCCACTAGTCTCACCTCATTTCAGTTTGTATAGAGGTTGTGGCGACTGAAAGAAGTCAGCCTTTGTTTCAAACCCTAGTCTTTACTTGAAACTTACTTTACAATTTTTGTTAAATGATGAATGATGATGATACTTAAGACCTAATTTACATACTTTTAAACCTTTGGGACGATTTACTGACTTAGTAACTTTTGACTTAGGTTGAGGACCTTTCGGACCAACTACTTGCAAACTTATCTCGAATCAACTTAACTACTTTACACTGTGAGTTATATCATCCCTTTTTACTTTAACTATTTTGGGAACTGAGAATACATGTGCATTTTACGTTTTACATACTAGGCACGAGTACTTAAACTTTATATATGTGTGGGTTATACAACGGCATAAACTTTCCCCTTAGCTCGGTAACGTTTAGTCATTGGTCTTTGAACCGGTGAACGCGAATCTTAGATATGGATTCATAAGGTTTGACATCCCCACTCGGGCTAGTCGCGCTAGAATTTAACGAGTGTTTAATACTTCGTAAACATACGCACTCGCCAAGTGCACTTTTAGGGGGTATTATTACGTTAAGTTAGTTACCGGGTGCCCACGGATAAGCATATACTTTAGCATACTGTTTGATTTGCTGATTTGAAACGCTGGTCGAAGCACTGTAATCTCGTGGCCTACATTACATTACTAATTACAAACAAACTATAGCTCACCAACATTTGTGTTGACTTTTAAGCATGTATTTCTCAGGTGCTTAGACATTGTTGCTTCCGCTGTTAGACTTGATGTCTTGGTGTTACAGACTTGCTGTGTTAGCCTTCCGCTGCATTACTTAGAGATGTCTCAATCATGGAACTTTTATTTTGCATTCGTAACTTACGTTATTTTCAAACAATGGCTTTGTAACGACCTTTGGGTCACATACTTATGTTTATGCCTCCATTCATAGGAAGCACGTTATCTTTTGTAAAACGCTATATTTTCATGAATGCTAAAATGATTTTCAAATAGCATATAGTGTTTGACCTTATAATGATCCTGTTGTTGATGGTCCGTACACATTGATTTAGTACGGGGCGTCACATTTGGTATCAGAGCATTGGTTGTAGGGAATTAGGTTGCATTAGTGCGTCTTGACCGAGTCGAGTAGGATTCACTAATAGGACTAATCTACAACTTGCTCTTTTACTTGTTTCTGCGGAACCTGCTGCATGCTATTGTGTTATATTACTGCATGTTACTGCTTACTACTACTGCATGCCACTACTTACTTCTACTGCTGTATGAACTTGCTGCATGCTACCTTTTCCTTTTACTGCTATGTAAACTCGCTGTATGCTTTTGCTTACTCTCGCTACTACATGCTACTATCTGCTTTTAACATGTTACTTCGGTATGATACTGTTACTATTGTCATGCTACGTGCTGCTGTAAACGATCTAGGCTGCTATAGTTGTTATGCCTGATTACGCTCTTGCTACATGTCTACTATTCGCTGTACCGACATGGAGAACTTATCCTTCCCAGTTCAGATATTTTTCTGAACTACTTTCCCACTCGACTAACCATAAGGATTAGTATTGTAATCCACCTGTTACTACTGTTCCATCATTCCAAAGATCGAAACATTACTTCACGTAATATAGAAGGAGTACCCCTCGGATTACGCGCCCACTAAAGTTGATCATTAGTGGAAGGAATATTGGGGGACTTGTCGGAGTAACCGCACCCCGAGCTCACTCTAATTAGCCACGTACATCATATGAACATTAGAAGGTTGCTCAGTTTCCACAAGCTGACCTGTATCCCATTCGCTTTCATGACCGTCATTTATCCCTTTCGTCCTTCACCACTACTCGATGACCTAACGACAGTTCTGTACTTAGGCATTGATGCATGACCTACGGAACCTACGCACCCACATCGAGGAACTGTGAGATTAATTATGTAGACTTGGTTTTGAGATAGCATAGACAAAGCACCGTTGGATGAAATTGAGTAGAACTTGAAGTGATCACGTTACATTGACCATATGGAGTGATATTGGAATGAACGTACGATTTAGTACAATATAATGACACCAGGCCAGCGTGATTATATTGAAGTAAATCATGCAAAAGTCCCAATGTTACTATATAAGGAATATGAAGTGATTCAAAGGAAACTTTGGTAAGAACCATTTGAGTTTACGCATTATGGTCTGTTAGAGGTAGGGAAAGAATAACCACGTAGCCCAGATACTGTACAAGAAGGGCCTTGATTGCAAAATTGATAACCCGAAAATTTGTTATAGATATAGACACCCTGGGAACTTAGGAGAAAAGTTTTCAAATAGGAAGAACTTTGGACTCACTTGCGGTAGAACAATTGTTATATCAGTTATGGAGACTCGCATGGATCCTGATTTTAGTTAGGGTGCATTTCGTCACAACGTTTTATTGTTTCGGAATTGTTAAATACTAGAACGATAGAAACCTTATATCTAAGAACCTTAGCGTTATGAATAATAAGCCATTAACAACCATGAGAGTTAAGTATTCTATAGGACGAGCTAATGGTAAGCTGGCAGAGATAGAGGAATAATTTAAGGTAGTACCTTACAATTAACAGGTGGGTCATTTAGAGTTGATCTCATGTCAACAAAACTTAAAAGTTTTAAGGTAGTAGTTGGAAAGGATTAGTTACCTACGCACAAGCAGATGTTATTTGAGAAGGCGGATAGAATTTTTCGCGATAGTATAATAAGATTTGGTTGGAATGAACCTTAAGATTAACCTAACACCTGTGATGACCCGGGAATTTCCGACCAAATTTAAACTTGAATCTTATTTGATTTCGACACTATAAGCAAAGTCTGTAATATTGAGTCTTAAAATTTTTGAACTGTTTACATAGAAACATTTGACTTTTGACTAGTACCTGACGATTCACGAACAATTGTGTGTAAATAAATAGGTATAA
Source organism: Rutidosis leptorrhynchoides (assembly GCF_046630445.1). Classification (NCBI taxonomy): domain Eukaryota; kingdom Viridiplantae; phylum Streptophyta; class Magnoliopsida; order Asterales; family Asteraceae; genus Rutidosis; species Rutidosis leptorrhynchoides. The sequence goes on along the minus strand of NC_092342.1, from coordinate 265,879,386 downwards.
ATATAAACATATATGTATATATAATATTCTGAAATTAATAATGTACACTTAATCAATCGTGATTAAAATTGTAAAATATTAAATACAATAATTAAGCCATTATATAATGATGTATATATATATATATATATATACATGAATATATATATATATATATGAGATTTTTATAAATAATTATTAATATAAATATTAAACATTCGATACATGTAAATATAATGTATTTAATTGCAATCTAGAATATAAATGTTATATTATTTACTCTCATTATTCATATTAGTATTAATATTAATATTAATATTAGTATATTATTATTTAAATATATAAAATTGATACATCTAAGTTGTTATATCAATATAATTAGTATTATTAGTAGTATTATGAGTAATATTATTATTACCATTTTTATAGTTAATATCATTATTATTATCCGGTATTATTATATTTATTATTAAAATAAGTATTATTAGTGTTATTATTATTAATATATTTATTATTTTATTTATACTAATTATATAAAATATAAAACTAAGAAATTCGTATTATTATTATTTATTATCTGTATAATTATTATTATTATATTTATTAATTAGTAATAGTGATTATATAAATTATAAAACCAAAAGGGTCGTACCAGTTTGTTATATGTTACAATCAGAGCTGTAAGCGATTTTGTTTGTATCCCTCAACTAGATCACAGAATCGTACGAAACCAGTTCCAATCCCTTTCTACTTTTTATTTTTATTATTTTTTCATTCTTTCTTGTGATCCTAATTGTGATTCTGTCTGCAGATGGATTAAACGTCGATTTCAATTGTTAATACAAACAAAACAATCGATTCATGTTCTTATATCTATTATACACTCACATTATATATCGCATTTACTGAAATTGGTCTATTAAAAAAAAAGAACTTCAGCTCGTACCTCTGTATCATCATTTTTTTTTAAAATCTTGAATTCGTAATGATTTTCAAAAACTAAAAATGCAGTTGTGTTAGGAACATTTTTGTTGAACTATCTGCAAATTATCAAAACTCAATTTCTAATATCAAGTAAGAAATTCGAGGTCAAAGTTTTAATTTCAAAAGTCAACTTTTTCGTTCATCGTAAAATTCGATCTCTAGTTGATGATTTAGGATCAATTGAGGATACGGATAATTCTAGGAGTAATTTTAAACCTAATCCGTGTTATAAACTTTGCCCAAAACGTTTTAGATTTTGAAATCAATTTTTTTCTTAAAAACAACGAACAGCAGTTTTTTTTTATTTCTTTTCTTCTTCTTAAATCCTATTCTTTCATCCTCTGATTTATTTCAATTCCTTATACGTTCGTTTCTGTTTTAGAAACATGTCCAATTCAAATCTGTAAGTGAGCATACGATTTCCAGTTGGTTAGAAGAAGAAGATGAAGGAGGAAATTTAGACAAAATAATAACGGTTTAAATATATATAACTTGGGTTTAATTTCAGAAAGAAAGAATCGGAGGAATGGTTGTGTATGTTTGGGGTATTCAAGAGGTCTCGGGTTCGAGTCCCTCATGGAGCAATATTTTTTTTTAAAGCCTTCCTCAAAGAAGGTAGTTCCTTTTTTATCAAAATTATTATTATTATTATTATCATTTTCATTATTATTATTATTATTATTATTATTATTGTTAATGCTATTGTTATTATTAATTGTTATTAATATAAGAATTAGATATTATTTATTATTACTATCATGATTATAGTTACAATTATTATTTATCATTATTATTATTATTATAATAACTATTACTATTAATATTATTATTAATAGTAAAAGTATTATTATAGATACTATAGTTATTATTATTATAATTATCATTATTATTATAATTAGTAGAAAACTTATGATTTAGTTTTTGTTATAAGTATTGTTATTATTATCATTACTAATATCATTAATATAATTAATATTATTATCAGTATTGTTATCATCATAATCAAATACGACTTTTATTACTATTATAAACGTTATTTTACTAAATAAATATTAGTTATACAAAACTATACTTAAAAGTAATATTACATATAAATATGTATTAATCATATTAACAATCTATATATATAAAGAGTTATATATAACAAATTAGGTAGTTTTAAAATAATAAGTTATATATATATTAATAAAGTCATATAAATATTAATCTTTTTGAATATATATATATATATATATATATATATATATATATATATATATATATATATATATATATATATATATATATACAAATGAAATTATTCGATTTCAAGTATATGTATTAATATATATATATGAATGATCTAGGTTCGTGAATCCGAGGCCAACCCTGCATTGTTCAATATAGTCATATGTATTTTTACTACAAAATATATTAGGTGAGTTTCATTTGCTCCCTTTTTAAATGCTTTTGCAATATATACTTTTGGGACTGAGAATACATGCGCTGCTTTTATAAATATTTTACGGAATAGACACAAGCAATCAAAACTACATTATATGGTTGGATTATTAACTGAATATCGCCCTTCAAGTCTGGTAACCTAAGAATTTAGGGAAATGGCCCCTGATTGACGCGAATCCTAAAGATAGATCTATGGACCTTGACAAGTCCCATTCGGGGTACGAATGCTTTAGTACTTCGAGATTATTATTATACAGACGAGAGGTTCTGTTTGGGGATATTCTATGCATTAAGTTAACGTCAGTTACCAGGTGTTCAATCCATATGAATGATATTTTTGTCTCTATGCATGGGACGCTTATTTATGAGAACTGGAAATGAAAACCTTGTGGTCTATTAAAATTATGAAATGATTATTTATGATAAACTAATGAACTCACCAACCTTTTGGTTGACACTTGAAAGCATGTTTATTCTCAGTTATGAAAGAAATCTTTCGCTGTGCATTTGCTCATTTTAAAGATATCACTTGGAGTCATTCATGGCATATTTCAAAAGACGTTGCATTCGAGTCGTCGAGTTCATCAAGATTATTAATAAGTCAATTATAGTTGGATATATTATGAAATGATATGCATGTTGTCAATTTTTGATGTAAAGCAAGTTTGTCTTTTAAAAACGAATGCAATGTTTGTAAAATGTATCATATAGAGGTCAAGCACCTCGCGATGTAATCAACTATTATGAATCGTTTATAATCGATATGGACTTCGTCCAGATGGATTAGGACGAGTCTTTACAGTTGGTATCATAGCGGTGGTCTTAGCGAACCAGGTCTGCATTAGTGTGTCTAACTGATAAGTCGTTAGGATGCGTTAGTGAGTCTGGACTTCGACCGTGTCTGCATGTCAAAAGTTTTGCTTATCATTTTTGTCGAAAATCATCTGCTTATCATCCTTAGGAAATTACCTGCTTATCATTCTTAGTCTAGACACGTCTTACTGCCTCTATTGCATAGACAGTGTATAGATAAATTCATATCTTAGCGTATCTGTTATTATTACCGTTGTCTGACAGCTTCAGTAGATTACTCCGTAACTTATGGGATTTTAGTATTATATATGCATATGTAAATTATGTATTGCAGGGTACTAATCTACATCCTATAATCTATTGCTTATCGAAAATCATTCATCTAATAGTACGAGATGAATCCCTCAACCAGTTCGAATTCCTCGGGTTCCGACAGCTATTCCGCTATGGAGTTTCACCTAAGCTTCGAAAGCAGTGTCACCCGAATGAACCAACCAATTATCCATCCCCAATTCATCTGATGAGTTCGTAGTCGACTTAAACAATGGGAACGAGAAGAAGGCAATTCCTTTCCACCAACCAAATTTCCCTTTTGGCAATGAACCTGAAATACTTACGGCGAATCAGTCCGAAACACAAATTTCACCCTTATTTCCAGAGTAGCTCGACACGATTATATTCTATCCACAATTCTAAAACTTATTCATCCGCTCGTTTCGACCGACAAATCATTCCGGAATAATAGAAGAAGTCAACGAACTTCGCGCTCGGGTTACGGCTATGGAGAATATGGTGCAAAGGTTACAAACACCAGGAGCAGCACCAGCAGCATAACCAATACCACCATCATCAATGCCAACAGTACCATTACCACCACCAATAACAACCGCATCACAAACCTCAACTTCACAATCGGTCACACGAACATCAATGTCATACGCACCATAGATACCAAGGAGTACCAAAAATAATGAACGATGAAGTATTAATTCATAACTTTATTGAAGAAATATTCTGCGAAGAATATGTGGTTTCTAAAAGTTTTAGAGATTATTTATTCTAGCTCAAACCGAAAATAAAATGAGTTTAATATCATATTGACTCATTAAATCTATAATTACCTCTGAAGAAAATATATATGTATATATATTTTCATAAAGATTGTAATTGAAAATTCTTTCGTACAAACTGTTAATGGTGAAAATATTTTAACGGGTAGGTATTACCCGAGGAAATATTTAGCTTTCATATTAACATGTTATACTGTACATTCTTCGAATCTGATTCAAAAGTCATTTACTATCCTACTTACATCCACAGATATACGTCTCCGTTTACAGCAGAATAACCATTTTCCTTCAATTTCATATTTGGATTTTGACCTATCAGAATCCAGCAAGTGGCATAATGAAGAAAACATTGGACAAAATAAAATTTGTTAGAAACAAACAAATTAACTATGAGAACAATTTTGTTAAGAATCCACACTAACTGTTCCTAGCTAACTAATTACATTTTATTTATCGCAGTTTATTTATCGTAATTTAATTATCGCAATTTTATTTATCGTCATTTAATTTCTGTTATTTACTTTACGCACTTTATTTATCGTCATTTAATTTCTGTTATTTATTTTACGCACTTTAAATATCGGGACACGTATACAAGATTTTGACATATCATATCGACGCATCTATATATATATTATTTGGAATAACCATAGACACTCTATATGCAGTAATGCTGGAGTTAGCTATACAGGGTTGAGGTTGATTCTACAATAATATATATAGTTTAAGTTGTGATCGAGTCTGAGACGTATACGGGTCACGACACGTATTAATTAATTCGAATATTATATATTAAACTATATATGAATTATTGGACTGTACTGTGGACTACCGACTGTGGACTATCAAGATTGGACAATTAAAAATGAATTAAAATATTGATTATAACATATGAAACTAAACATTTCTTCAAGTTTGCCACTTGATTTCATCTTAAACCTCGTTTACATTTTTTACGATTACAATCCACGTTCAAACCTTTCATGATTCTTGAAAACACCTCAATCAAGAGGATGAACCAACCGCACTTCATCTACGGAAGAAAAGATTGATGCATATGGTTATGCACCTGAAAACACTCGGAACCTGAATAAATGATTAACACGTATCTGTGCTAGCTCCTTTTGTAGAGACCCGTCCTAATCCATCCGGACGAAGTCCATATCGATTATAAACGATTCACAACAGTTGATTACATCGCGAGGTACTTGACCTCTATATGATACATTTTACAAACATTGCATTCATTTTTGAAAAGACGATCTTTCATTACATCAAAAGTTGACAGCATGCATACCATTTCATAACATATCTAACTATAATTGACTTAATAATAATCTTGATGAACTCAACGACTCGAATGCAACGTCTTTTGAAATATTTCATGAATGACTCCAAGTAATATCTTTAAGATGAGCAAATGCACAGCGGAAGATTTCTTTCATACCTGAGAATAAACATGCTTTAAAGTGTCAACCAAAAGGTTGGTGAGTTCATTAGTTTAACATAAATAATCATTTCCATCATTTTAATAGACCACAAGATTTTCATTTTCAGTTCTCATAAATATACGTCCCATGCATAGAGACAAAAATATCATTCATATGGATTGAACACCTGGTAACCGACATTCACAATATGCATATAAGAATATCCCTATCATTCTGGGATCCTCCTTCGGACATGATATAAATTTCGAAGTACTAAAGCATTCGGTACTTTGGATGGGGCTTGTTGGGCCCGATAGATCTATCTTTAGGATTCGCGTCAATTAGGGTGTCTGTTCCCTAATTCTTAGATTACTAGACTTAATAAAAATGGGCATATTCAACTTCGATAATTCAACCATAAAATGTAGTTTCGATTACTTGTGTCTATATCGTAAAACATTTATAAAAGCAGCGCATGTATGCTCAGCCCAAAAATATAAAGGGTAAAAAGGCAAATGAAACTCACGCATATAAATATTGTAAAACAGTTATTAAAGCATTGCATGTATTTTCAGCCCAAAAATGTAATGAGTAAAAGGGAGCAAATGAAACTCACCTAATGTATTTTGTAGTAAAAATACGTATGACTATATTGAACAACTGAACAATGTAGGGTTGGCCTCGGATTCACGAACCTATATTAATTACATTTCTATTAAAACATATAATTGAAATATCATAATTTCAATTGTTAATATATATTATTTATATATATTTTATAGTTATATAAGATTTATAATAAATTCCATTTAAAACATATATTTATGTTATATCTTAAATCATATGTTATATATATTTATTTGTATATGTATTTAAAGTGATTAGTATGTTTATATTAATATTTATATATATACATTTAGTATAATATTAAAAATACTTATTTGTTGTATGTAAGTTCTTATCTAAGAAATATTAATATCGTTTATATGTTGTTATATGGGATATTAATACGATTGTAGCATATATAATAAGTATGTTCTATGTACATAATATTTATTTGTTTAAAAACGATAATTTTGATATTAATGATTTACTAATAATAATAATAATAATAATAATAATAATAATAATAATAATAATAATAATAATAATAATAATAATAATAATAATAATAATAATAATAATAATAATAATAATAATAATACAACTTTATTTATATTCATAATACTAATAATACTAATAATAAGGATATTGTTAACAATGATAACTATGTTAATGATAATAATACTAGTAATTATAGAAAAGATACTAATACTAAGGTTAGTGAAAATAATAATAATTTGCATTATTCTCTTAATAATAATAATTTTATTCATTGTTTGTATGTTTACATAATAATAATGATAATGCATACATTAGTTTGTCAATAGATATCATAATAATAACTATAATAGCAATACTCTTAATTTTAACTATGATCATAATAATAATAATGATAACCATGATAATATTAGTAGTAATACTTATATTAATAGTCTTATACAATTAATGATATTACTAATTCTAATAATAATGATAATAATATTAATTGTATAATAATAGTAATTATCTTAATCAATAATAATAATAATAATAATAATAATAATAATAATAATAATAATAATAATAATAATAATAATAATAATAATAATAATAATAATAATAATAATAATAATAATAATAATAATAAGATCTAGTATTGAAATTACCTTAATAGCTTTGTCAAAAAAAAAATAATTATTGTCACGAGCAGGAATTGAACCCACAACCCCTTGCTAACCCGCCATCTCCTAAAACCAACTGGGCTATGCCTCTTATCCGAAATACTACTGAATCCAACTATATTTAACCTGAATAAATCTGTTCTATGTTCTTCATCTTCAATACTTTGAACGACCCAATACCACAATCAAATCAATTACTATATTCTTATCAATTTGTTTCTAATTAGATAACAACATCAAGATAAACATCAAAAGTTCCAATATGGATTAACAAAAAAAAATAAAAAAAATTAAGAAAGTAACAGCAGCAGCTGTCGTTGTTTGTAACAAACAAAAAAAAATTTTGATTTTTAATTTCGAATATGTATTAGGGTTTGGTTATAACATAAAGTAGTTTGGTAATCATATATAGAAACTAATGGAATCATCATTTGGACTTGAAACACAAACACAAATTCGAATTTAAATGATGAACACAGGTTTGACTTTATTTTTCAAAAACTTTGACTCATTAATTCGGGCTCGATAGAACGAATTGAAACTCGAGATTTTGGAGATAGTTTGTATGGCAAATTCCTAAGGTAACTGCATTATTAGTTTTTAAGAATTGATTCGAATTTGGGTTATGGATGAAAAGTTGTTGCGAGCATAGAAAAGAAAGGAAAAAAAAAAGAAATATACTGTGCTTTTCTTTGTTTTTCTGTTGTTCTTCGATCAGCAGTATATAAATGATAAATAAGACTTTAATCGAATCATTGGAGCAGTGAGTTTGCTTGTTGTTTGTTGATGGTGGTCGACACCATATGCTTAGCCAAGAGCAAGAAGACATGATAAGTAAAAAAAAAATATAAACTTGATAGGGATAGCGTACTAACTTGATTCTACACATATAAATTAATCCAGCACAAAATTTAAATAGATTAGATAGTGATGCTAGGAATTCTGTATCATTTATTATGGTTTATATATAATTAATATATTAATAATTAATAAATACAAATACATTAATAATAATAATACTTTCCATAACAATAATAATACTAATAAAATTATATTAATAATAATTATAGTAATAGTAGGTAATAATAATATTATTCATAATACTAATAATAATAATAATGTTAATAATTAACACTTATAATTGTATTATTGACAATCAAATTAATAATAATGATAATAATATTAAGAGTAGTAATAAAAGTAATTATAGAAAGTGATGATAAGATATCAAAATAATTTATATTATTTATAATTCAAGTAATTTAAAGTGTATCTTATTAACTCAACATATTATATATACACTTACGTTTATATTTATATACATATCTATATTTATTTCAATATCCACTTAATTATCTTATATATTATTTTGTATTTTAATTCACCTGATTAAAGTATACTTTATTAATTTTTAAAATATTATATACATACTTATATTTATATTTGTATATATATATATATATACATATATAATCATATCTGTTCATATAATGGTTCGTGAATCATTGGAATTTGGTCTAGGTTAAATGAATGTATGAACATACTTTAAAATCCTTGAGATTCAACTTAACAAACTTTGCTTATCGTGTCGGAAACATATAAAGATTAAGTTTAAATTTGTTCGGAAATTCCCGGGTCGTCACAGTACCTACCCGTTAAAGAAATTTCGTCCCAAAATTTGAGTGAGGTGGTCATGGTTAACAATAAAAATGTTTTCATGACACATACGAGCTGATAATTAGAGTTTTATCATCATTGAGTAATATGTATAAAACAATTCGATTATTCAAAGAGCACGAATGATGCTATCACCAAAGAGTGAAATGAATAAATGAAGTTTTGTTTTTAACTTTTGATTTGCCTTGGTTGAATTCCGGAAATCAAGGGATTTCAAAGAAAGTCTTCGTTATCTATTTAAGATTTGATTCTTCGGTGAATAAGGAAATTAAGATCTCTATAATTAAATATGGTGATCTGCCTTGATTGTTCTGTCTAATATACCATTATAATTTAAGCTCTTCCGTTCCATTATTTTCCACCACTCTCATTTTCTATACTTTAATTCATATTTCCAAATCATCGATCAATATGCTTAATCCAGTTCTAATTCTGGATATAATTCTGACTTTCATATCAATCATTCTCCTTTTTCATCTACCACCGGAGGAATCTATTCACTTCTACTATTATCTTTGGGTTATAGTATTCCTAATTCTCCCGTGTCTTTATATTGCTATATGCATTGATATACACAGTTTGTAATTTCTGTGTTGTTATCGGGCTTTATATTCTCCTTTATATTTCGGAGCTTCATGCTTTTGTTTTTCCTCTTCCCGACTTAAAGTCAAGCGAATAATGGTCCAGCATTCGTAGGTTTGGAGTTCTGAATGAACTAAGATTCTAAGCAGAAAGGAAAGGTAGTAGCACGATCTTACTTGTTAAATTACTAAAATCACTGAGAATGGAATTATCAAGAATATAACTTCTTGGTACGTTCAGAGATTAAGCAGAATGAAAGAGTTGTGTAACATGGCACATGATGACGTTATGATCTGTGAATCATCACGTTCCATTTAGAAACTCAGCATGAATTACTGTAATATAATCACGTTGATCAAGTGTCATTATATTATACTAACTCATGCCTCAATTTCCAACACTACTTCAAAATCATTCATAATTTAAACTTGAAGGTTTACATAATATAGAAACTAAACAGTTTCCTTTATGATATAATACAGATAACGTGAAAAGATAACTGATTTCAGATAAGGATAGTTATGAAAATATCTTCAGAAATATCGAAGATATTTATGGCGATATTTTGGAATTTCTAAGATCGAAGGTTGCTGAAGAAAATCCTTTCGCAAGGATTCAGAATAAATAAGGAGCAAGATATTCGCTAAAGACTTCATTAGGCATTGAATTATTTAGATTCTTTGAAGGAAAGTTCAGTCTTTGTGATTTGTCCACAGCTTCCTTCAGAGTTTCGCATAATCTGTTTTTCGGTACTAAATTTTCTATTGAGCGTTTCCAACAATCCATTCTTTATCATCATACTTTCGACGGTTAAGGTCGTGTACAGTTTTTACTGTTGTATTCAGCTTTTTCAGAATTTATCGCACTTCTACTCAGCCTGTGATCCAAAAAGATAAGCCCGCCCAATCAAGGAATGATAATACATGCAAGCCACCAACCGGGAATAACAAGAGTATAAAAACTTCTTACAAGAATGATGGATGTTTCATATGTGATGGACCGCATAGAGTCCGAGATTTTCCGAAGAAAGCTAGCCTTCATGCTATGGAAGCTCAAAAGGCGCTTTGTAAGAATGAGGATGTGTGCATGGGATCGATGCAAATACTCGACACTATCAAGGCCAAGGTGGAGGTACCCAAAGTAATGACTAGAGGACTCCAATTCATGGAAGTTTATGTTCAAGGAAACCAAGTACGAGCTTTGGTAGATACGGGAGCTACTCATAACTTTGTCTCCACCGAGGAAGCTAAGAGATTTGGGGATTAAAGGGATAAAGGAGGGCGGAATGATAAAGACGGTGAACGCGAATGCTAAACCGATTAGTGGGGTGGCTAAAGATGTGCAAGTGAAGAGAGTATTGATTTGTAGACTGGGTGCTTTTCAAAATTTCAGAGTGGAAGATCATAATTCTAAGAGATAAAGATTATATGTATACTTATAACTGTTGATGTAGACATGCTGCGAGCTCTAAAAATACTGATTTCTAATTCCCGGTAGTTGGTATAGTATTTCTCGTTGTAAGATGTAAATGAGTAAATGATAGGATTTCACTGAATATAATGATTTTTCGAAAAGTCAAAGATCAACGGAGTTGTTGGTAAATTTACTGCTAATGTGGTGAGATATAAACGGTTTCTCGATATCGATGACGAAAGACAACTTATATATCAGGGTTATAATAAGCTAATCTGAGTGAAAAGTCGAAGTTGACTTGTTGAAGCTGTGATAAATTTGGCTAATTTGGAAAGAAATTGAAAAGTTGTTTTCGGTAATAATAACGCTAAAGGAGTTAGCACAGCTACGTGTTAAACGTTTACTCAGTTCCCGAGAGTTTTTCAGGTGCATAGCTATATGCATAAATCTTTCCTTCAGTAGATGAAGTGCGGTTGGTTCATTCTCTTGCTTGAAATGTTTTCAAGAATAATGAAAGGTTTGAATCGCAGATTGTAATCGTTAAGATACAAATGAGGTTTAGGATGAAATCAAGTGGCAATCTTGAAGAATTATGTAGTTTCATATGTTATAAACAATATTTTAATTCATTTTAATTGTCCAATGTCATTAGTTCACAGTCGATAGTCCACAGTTAACATTCCAATAATTCATATATAATTTAATATATAATATTCGAATTAATTAAAACGTATCGTGACCCGTGTACATGTCTCAGACTCGATCACAACTCAAACTATATATATTATTGTAGAATCAACCTCAACCCTGTATAGAGAACTCGATCATTACTGCATATAGAGTGTCTATGGTTATTCCAAATAATATATATAGATGCGTCGATATGATATGTCAAAACCTTGTATACGTGTCCTGATATTTTAAGTGCGTAAAATAAATAACAGGAATTAAATGACGATAAATATAGTGCGTAAAGTAAATAACAGAAATTAAATGACAATAAATAAAATTGCGAGAATGTAAATTGCGATAATTAAATTGCGATAAATAAAATGTAATCAGTTAGCTAGGAGCAATTAGCTAGGAACAGTTAGCGTGGATTCTTAACAAAATTTCTCATAGTTACTTTGTTTGTTTCTAACAAATTTTATTTTGTCAAATGTTTTCTTCATTATGCCACATGTTGGATTCTGATAGGTAAAAATTCAATATATGAAATTGAATGAAAATGGTTATTTTGCGATGAACGAATTCGTATATCTGTGGATGTAGGTAGAATAGTAAATGACCGTTGAATCATATTCGAAAAATGTACAGTGTAACTTATTAATGTGAAATCTTAAATATTCCTCGGGTATTACCTACCCATTAAAATATTTTCACCATTAACAGTTTGTACAAAAGAATTTTTAATTACAATCTTTATGAAAACATATATACATATATATTTTCTTCATATGTAATCATGGATTTAATGAGTCAATATGATATTAAACTCATTTGATTTACCGTTAGAACAAGAATATATAATCTCTAAAACATTAGAGATTACATAATCGCCATGTCGAGCGAAGATAAATGATGTAGAATGATTCGTAGAACGATGATTATACTCGAGGTACAGAATAAGATGTTGAGGCATGGATTGTTGAAACTTGGGTTGTTGGTGGTACTGGTGCCATTGGTGCTGAGGCTGGTGATGTTACTGGTGTTGGTGATACTGCTGGTGCTTACAAATTGTATACCGTGCTCTCTAAAGTTAATACTCGAGCTCGGAGTTCTCTAACTTCTTCTACTAACCCTGGTTGATTATCAGTGTGAGGTAGAGGTCGGATATCTTCTCTAGTTCCGTTAATGGTAGCTTCAAGACGAAAAATTCTTGCAAATAGGGTACAAATGGTGTTGTGAATGGGTTCGCCGGTGAGCGGGTCAAGTACTCCAAGGTTAGGTGGTAGATTCGATTCATGATATGGAGTACCTTCTTCCCTTCTCCATAGGGTGAGTATATCGCAAACCCACCCCCATTTTCTCCAGTAATCACGGTAGTTGGTTGGTTGGTGTGCTCCTGTCACGCTGTCTTCGAAGTCAGAGGAACTTGGTCGATTTGTAGAGGCCATCTTACGCGATCTCAGGAAAGATTTTTGGTATGAAGAGTTTAGTGACAGCAATTGATAGTTGGATGGTATTCTCAATACATAATTTTCATAGATATATATAGTACCAGGATCCCTTAAATTAAGGAGAAATTTACGAGAGATATTAGGAAAGGTCTACAGTAACAGATACGCTAAGATATGAATTGTCAGATACGCTAAGATATGAATTGTCAGATACACTAAGATATGAATTTATCTATACATTATTCATGCAATCAATACAGTAATATGTGTCTAGACTAGGAATGATAACCAGGTAACTTTCTAAGGATGATAAGTAGATGATTTTCGACATGAAATGATAAGCAAAACTTTTGACATGCAGACACGGTCGAAGTCCAGACTCACTAATGCATCCTAACGACTTATCAGTTAGACACACTAATGCAGACCTGGTTCATTAAGACCACCGCTCTAATACCAACTGTAGAGACCCGTCCTAATCCATCCGGACGAAGTCCATATCGATTATAAACGATTCACAACAGTTGATTACATCGTGAGGTACTTGACCTCTATATGATACATTTTACAAACATTGCATTCGTTTTTGAAAAGACGGTCTTTCATTACATCAAAAGTTGACAGCATGCATACCATTTCATAATATATCTAACTACAATTGACTTAATAATAATCTTGATGAACTCAACGACTCGAATGCAACGTCTTTTGAAATATTTCATGAATGACTCCAAGTAATATCTCTAAGATGAGCAAATGCACAGCGGAAGATTTCTTTCATACCTGAGAATAAACATGCTTTAAAGTGTCAACCAAAAGGTTGGTGAGTTCATTAGTTTAACATAAATAATCATTTCCATCATTTTAATAGACCACAAGATTTTCATTTTCAGTTCTCATAAATATACGTCCCATGCATAGAGACAAAAATATCATTCATATGGATTGAACACCTGGTAACCGACATTCACAATATGCATATAAGAATATCCCCATCATTCTGGGATCCTCCTTTAGACATGATATAAATTTCGAAGTACTAAAGCATCCGGTACTTTGGATGGGGCTTGTTGGGCTCGATAGATCTATCTGTAGGATTCGCGTCAATTAGGGTGTCTGTTCCCTAATTCTTAGAATACCAGACTTAATAAAAAAGGGCATATTCAACTTCGATAATTCAACCATAAAATGTAGTTTCAATTACTTGTGTCTATATCGTAAAACATTTATAAAAACAGCGCATGTATGCTCAGCCCAAAAATATAAAGGGTAAAAAGGAAAATGAAACTCACGCATATAAATGTTGTAAAATAGTTATTAAAGCATTGCATGTATTCTCAGCCCAAAAATGTAATGAGTAAAAGGGATCAAATGAAACTCACCTAATGTATTTTGTAGTAAAAATACATATGACTATATTGAACAACTGAACAATGCTGTGTTGGCCTCGGCTTCACGAACCTATATTAATTGCATTTCTATTAAAACATATAATTGAAATATCATAATTTCAATTGTTAATATATATTATTTATATATTTTTTGTAGTTATATAAGATTTATAATAAATTCAATTTAAAACATATATTTATGTTATATCTTAAATCATATGTTATATATATTTATTTGTATATGTATTTAAAGTGATTAGTATGTTTATATTAATATTTATATATATACATTTAGTATATATATTAAAAATACTTATTTGTTGTATGTAAGTTTTTATCTAAGAAATATTAATATCGTTTATATGTTGTTATATGGGATATTAATACGATTGTAGTATATATAATAAGTATGTTCTATGTACATAATATTTATTTGTTTAAAAACGATAATTTTGATATTAATGATTTACTAATAATAATAATAATAATAATAATAATAATAATAATAATAATAATAATAATAATAATAATAATAATAGTAATAATAATAATAATAATAATAATAATAATAATACAACTTTATTTATATTCATAATACTAATAATACTAATAATAAGGATATTGTTAACAATGATAATTATGTTAATGATAATAATACTAGTAATTATAGAAAAGATACTAATACTAAGGTTAGTGAAAATAATAATAATTTGCATTATTCTCTTAATAATAATAATTTTATTCATTGTTTGTATGTTTACATAATAATAATGATAATGCATACATTAGTTTGTCCATAGATATCATAATAATAACTATAATAGCAATACTCTTAATTTTAACTATGATCATAATAATAATAATGATAACCATGATAATATTAGTAGTAATACTTATATTAATAGTCTTATACAATTAATGATATTACTAATTCTAATAATAATGATAATAATATTAATTGTATAATAATAGTAATTATCTTAATCAATAATAATAATAATAATAATAATAATAATAATAATAATAATAATAATAATAATAATAATAATAATAATAATAATAATAATAATAATAATAATAATAATAATAATAATAATAATAAGATCTAGTATTGAAATTACCTTAATAGCTTTGTCAAAAAAATATTAATTATTGTCACGAGCAGGAATTGAACCCACAACCCCTTGCTAACCTGTCATCTCCTAAAACCAGCTGGGCTATGCCTCTTATCCGAAATACTACTGAATCCAACTATATTTAGCCTGAATAAATCTGTTCTATGTTCTTCCTCTTCAATACTTTGAACGACCCAATACCACAATCAAATCAATTACTATATTCTTATCAATTTGTTTCTAATCAGATAACAACATCAAGATAAACATCAAAGGTTCCAATATGGATTAACAAAAAAAAATAAAAAAAATTATGAAAGTAACAGCAGCAGCTGTCGCTGTTTGTAACAAACAAAAAAAAAATTTTGATTTTTAATTTCGAATATGTATTAGGCTTTGGTTATAACATAAAGTAGTTTGGTAATCATATATAGAAACTAATGGAATCATCATTTGGAATTGAAACACAAACACAAATTCGAATTTAAATGATGAACACAGGTTTGAATTTATTTTTCAAAAACTTTGACTCATTAATTCGGGCTCGATAGAACGAATTGAAACCCGAGATTTTGGAGATAGTTTGTATGGCAAATTCCTAAGGTAACTGCATTATTAGTTTTTAAGAATTGATTCGAATTTGGGTTATGGATGAAAAGTTGTTGCGAGCATAGAAAAGAAAGAAAAAAAAAGAAATATACTGTGCTTTTCTTTGTTTTTCTGTTGTTCTTCGATCAGCAGTATATAAATGATAAATAAGACTTTAATCGAATCATTGGAGCAGTGAGTTTGCTTGTTGTTTGTTGATGGTGGTCGACACCATATGCTTGGCCAAGAACAAGAAGACAGGATAAGTAAAAAAAAAATATAAACTTGATAGGGATAGCGTACTAACTTGATTCTACACATATAAATTAATCCAGCACAAAATTTAAATAGATTAGATAGTGATGCTAGGAATTCTGTATCATTTATTATGGTTTATATATAATTAATATATTAATAATTAATAAATACAAATACATTGATAATAATAATACTTTCCATAACAATAATAATACTAATAAAATTATATTAATAATAATTATAGTAATAGTAGGTAATAATAATATTATTCATAATACTAATAATAATAATATTAATAATTAACACTTATAATTGTATTATTGATAATCAAATTAATAATAATGATAATAATATTAAGAGTAGTAATAAAAGTAATTATAGAAAGTGATGATAAGATATCAAAATAATTTATATTATTTATAATTCAAGTAATTTAAAGTGTATCTTATTAACTCAACATATTATATATACACTTACGTTTATATTTATATACATATCTATATTTATTTCAATATCCACTTAATTATCTTATATATTATTT
Source organism: Rutidosis leptorrhynchoides (assembly GCF_046630445.1). Classification (NCBI taxonomy): domain Eukaryota; kingdom Viridiplantae; phylum Streptophyta; class Magnoliopsida; order Asterales; family Asteraceae; genus Rutidosis; species Rutidosis leptorrhynchoides. The sequence goes on along the minus strand of NC_092342.1, from coordinate 265,862,219 downwards.
TGTATTAATATAAACATACTTTATTAATTTTTAAAATATTATATACATACTTATATTTATATTTGTATATATATATACATATATAATCATATCTGTTCATTTAATGGTTCGTGAATCATTGGAATTTGGTCTAGGTTAAATGAATGTATGAACATACTTTAAAATCCTTGAGATTCAACTTAACAAACTTTGCTTATCGTGTCGGAAACATATAAAGATTAAGTTTAAATTTGGTCGGAAATTCCCGGGTCGTCACACCTTTGGCATTGTTATTACCGAAAATAACTCTGCAAATCCTTTTCAAATTAGCAAATTTTGTCACAGCTCCAGCAAATCAACTTCGACTTTTCGTTCGAAACAACCTTATTATCACTTTGATATTTATGTGTGCTCTTTTATTGTTACCGGAGAACCTTTCATATTCCCCCATATTACCATAAGCGTTTAATCATCTAAAAACACCATTCTCCTGAAACCACCTCGGTTTAATAGCCAATGATCCAGATCCATTAACTTTGAAAATATTGACGAAGCAGCATGTAGTAAATGGTCTTAATGGCCAAAAGTGATGATAAAAGAATTGAGTGTTGGGAACACTCGATAGAAAATTTGGTATTGAAAAACGGATTGAGCAAACCATGAAGGAGAGCAAGGACAAATGCAAGGACCAAACCCTATATTAAAAGAATCCAGGTAATTTTGGATCCACCGAAATCTTTAGATAATATCTTGTTCTGAAGTCATGTTAAAATCTTGCGGAAAATTTTTCTTCATCAACCTTCGAACTTAGAAATTCCAAAATATCATCATAAATATCTTCGATGTTTCTGAGGATATTTTCATAAATTTTCTTGTTCAAAATTATCTACCTCTTCGTGCTATCTGTATTCTATTATATTAGAAACTTCTGTAAAATCTAAGTATAAATTATGAATGAATCGCAGAGAAGTGTTGGGAATTAAAGCATGGGTTAGTATAATATAATGTGCTTGGCCAACGTGATTATATTACAGTAAGTCATGCTGAGTTTCTATTGGAACATGATGATTCATAGATTGTAACGTCATCATGTGCCATGTTACACAACTCTTTCATTCTACTTAACTTCTGAACATATCAAGAAAATGTATTCTTGATAGTTCTATCTTCTGTAATTTTGATAAATTTGAAAATAAAAACGTGCTATCACGTTCCACCTTGCTTACAACATTATAATCATTCGAAACTCTATATCTACGAATTCTGGACCATTATTCGCTTGACTTGGAGTCGGAAAGAGAAAACAAGATCATGGAGCTTCCAAAAAAAAAAAGCCGATCACAAACACAGGAATTACAAATCGTGTATATCAATGTTAATCGCAACATAAAGACACGGGAGAATTAAAAACACTATAACCCCAAGGGTGAAGTAGAAGAAAACAGATTCCTCCGGTGGAAGTTGGAAAAGGAGAATGATTGTTGTGATAGTAAGGATAAGGACAAGGATTAGAACTGGATTAAGCATTTTCACAATCTTTTGGATGTATGAACTAAGAAAGAAAGTATAGGAGTGGTGAGAAGTAATGGAATGGAAGAAGTTCATTTATAGTGAAAATACTAGACAAAACAATTGAGACAGATGATCGCATTTAATTAAAGAGATCTTAATTTCCTTAAATCCCAAAGAATCAGATCTTATAGATTTCCAAGATTTTCTTTTAAATCCCTTGAATTCCAGAATTCAACCAAGGCAACGTCAAAAGTTAAGACGCACCTTATTTTCTAAATTCCGCAGTGACTACGTTAAAAGTTAAATCTCTATCTCAATCTGTTGTGACAGCATCATTCGTACGCTTCACCTAATCGAATCGTTTTATCTATATTAATCAATAATGATAAAACTTCATTTATCAACTCATATTTGTCATGAAAACATTTTTATTGTTAGCCATGACGACCTCACTCAAATTTCGGGACGAAATTTCTTTAATGGGTAGGTACTGTGATGACCTGGGAATTTCTGACTAAATTTAAACTTTAATCTTATTTGATTTCGACACGATAAGCAAAGTCTGTAATGTTGAGTCTCAAAATTTTTGAACTGTTTACATAGAAACATTTGACTTTTGACTATTACCTGACGATTCACGAACAATTGTGTGTAAATAAATAGGTATAAATATAAACATATATGTATATATAATATTCTGAAATTAATAATGTACACTTAATCAATCGTGATTAAAATTGTAAAATATTAAATACAATAATTAAGCCATTATATAATAATGTATATATATATATATATAAATATATACATGAATATATATATGAGATTTTTATAAATAATTATTAATATAAATATTAAACATTCGATACATGTAAATATAATGTATTTAATTGCAATCTAGAATATAAATGTTATATTATTTACTCTCATTATTAATATTAGTATTAATATTAATATTAGTATATTATTATTTAAATATATAAAATTGATACATCTAAGTTGTTATATCAATATAATTAGTATTATTAGTAGTATTATGAGTAATATTATTATTACCATTTTTATAGTTAATATCATTATTATTATCCAGTATTATTATATTTATTATTAAAATAAGTATTATTAGTGTTATTATTATTTATTATTATTAATATATTTATACTAATTATATAAAATATAAAACTAAGAAATTCGTATTATTATTATTTAATATCAATATAATTATTATTACTATATTTATTAATTAGTAATAGTGATTATATAAATTATAAAACCAAAAGGGTCGTACCAGTTTGTTATATGTTACAATCAGAGCTGTAAGCGATTTTGTTTGTATCCCTCAACTAGATAACAAAATCGTACGAAACCAGTTCCAATCCCTTTCTACTTTTTATTTTTATTATTTTTTCATTCTTTCTTGTGATCCTAATTGTGATTCTGTCTGCAGATGGATTAAACGTCGATTTCAATTGTTAATACAAACAAAACAATCGATTCATGTTCTTATATCTATTATACACTCACATTATATATCGCATTTACTGAAATTGGTCTATAAAAAAAAGAACTTCAGCTCGTACCTCTGTATCATCACTTTTTTTTTAAAATCTAGAATTCGTAATGATTTTCAAAAACTGAAAATGCAGTTGTGTTAGGAACATTTTTGTTGAACTATCTGCAAATTATCAAAACTCAATTTCTAATATCAAGTAAGAAATTCGAGGTCAAAGTTTTAATTTCAAAAGTCAACTTTTTCGTTCATCGTAAAATTCGATCTCTAGTTGATGATTTAGGATCAATTGAGGATACGGATAGATTCTAGGAGTAATTTTAAACCTAATCCGTGTTATAAACTTTGCCCAAAACGTTTTAGATTTTGAAATCAATTTTTTTTCTTAAAAAGCACGAACATCAGTTTTTTTTTTTATTTCTTTTCTTCTTCTTAAATCCTATTCTTTCATCCTCTAATTTATTTCAATTCCTTATACGTTTGTTTCTGTTTTAGAATTATGTCCAATTCAAATCTGTAAGTGAGCATACGATTTCAAGTTGGTTAGAAGAAGAAGATGAAGGAGGAAATTTAGACAAAATAATAACGGTTTAAATATATATAACTTGGGTTTAATTTCAGAAAGAAAGAATCGGAGGAATGGTTATGTATGTTTGGGATATTCAATAGGTCTCGGGTTCGAGTCCCTCATGAAGCAATATTTTTTTTTAAAGCCTTCCTCAAAGAAGGTAGTTCCTTTTTTATCAAAATTATTATTATTATTATTATCATTTTCATTATTATTATTATTATTATTATTATTATTATTATTATTATTATTATTATTATTATTATTGTTAATGCTATTGTTATTATTAATTGTTATTAATATAAGAATTAGATATTATTTATTATTACTATCATGATTATAGTTACAATTATTATTTATCATTATTATTATTAATATAATAACTATTACTATTAATATTATTATTAATAGTAAAAGTATTATTATAGATACTATAGTTATTATTATTATAATTATCATTATTATTATAATTAGTAGAAAACTTATGATTTAGTTTTTGTTATAAGTATTGTTATTATTATCATTACTAATATCATTAATATAATTAATATTATTATCAGTATTGTTATCATCATGATCAAATACGACTTTTATTACTATTATAAACGTTATTTTACTAAATAAATATTAGTTATACAAAACTATACTTAAAAGTAATATTACATATAAATATGTATTAATCATATTAACAATCTATATATATAAAGAGTTATATATAACAAATTAGGTAGTTTTAAAATAATAAGTTATATATATATATTAATAAAGTCATATAAATATTAATCTTTTTGAATATATATATATATATATACAAAATTATATATATATATATATATATATATATATATATATATATATATATATATATATATATATATATATATATATATATATAATACATGAAATTATTTGATTTCAAGTATATGTATTAATATATATATATATATATATATATATATATATATATATATATATATATATATATATATATATATATATATATATATATATATATATATGAATGATCTAGGTTCGTGAATCCGAGGCCAACCCTGCATTGTTCAATATAGTCATATGTATTTTTACTACAAAATACATTAGGTGAGTTTCATTTGCTCCCTTTTTAAATGCTTTTGCAATATATATTTTTGGGACTGAGAATACATGCGCTTCTTTTATAAATGTTTTACGGAATAGACACAAGCAATCAAAACTGCATTATATGGTTGGATTATTAACCGAATATCGCCCTTCAAGTCTGGTAACCTAAGAATTTAGGGAAATGGCCCCTGATTGACGCGAATCCTAAAGATAGATCTATGGACCTTGACAAGTCACATTCGGGGTACGAATGCTTTAGTACTTCGAGATTATTATTATACAGACGAGAGGTTCTGTTTGGGGATATTCTATGCATTAAGTTAACGTCGGTTACCAGGTGTTCAATCCATATGAATGATATTTTTGTCTCTATGCATGGGACGCTTATTTATGAGAACTGGAAATGAAAACCTTGTGGTCTATTAAAATTATGAAATGATTATTTATGATAAACTAATGAACTCACCAACCTTTTGGTTGACACTTGAAAGCATGTTTATTCTCAGGTATGAAAGAAATCTTCCGCTGTGCATTTGCTCATTTTAAAGATATCACTTGGAGTCATTCATGGCATATTTCAAAAGACGTTGCATTCGAGTCGTCGAGTTCATCAAGGTTATTAATAAGTCAATTATAGTTGGATATATTATGAAATGATATGCATGTCATCAATTTTTGCTGTAAAGCAAGTTTGTCTTTTAAAAACGAATGCAATGTTTGTAAAATGTATCATATAGAGGTCAAGCACCTCGCGATGTAATAAACTATTATGAATCGTTTATAATCGATATGGACTTCGTCCGGATGGATTAGGACGAGTCTTTACAACACCCATCAAGTTAGGAAGCTTGATGAGTTAGTTGGAACAGACTGGATTTCAAGGATGAAAGCGAAATTTATTTATAGTGAGAAAATTTATTCGTATACCTCGCAAGAATGGTGAACTATTACGGGAAGAGAAGTAACCCGAAAGCTGAACCTTATTAGTTGCATGACAACAAACCTAAATCCCACAATGGAGATGGGAAGGAATAACAATGGATTTCATCACGAAACTACCGAAAACGGTAAGCGGTTAGAACATTATATGGGTTATTATTGACCATCTCACCAAATCTGCTCACTTTCTAGCCACAAGAGAAACCGATACAATGGACAAACTTGCACAACGATACATAACAGAAATTGTATCCCGTCACTTCATCGATTCAGATTCTATATTAAAGACTACCCAAGAATCTTATTTGATACTCATTCTTAAGCAACTCTAAATCCTCACTTATTTCGAGAGATTTCTGATTCGATGATAACCACACCATCATCCTTCTTACTTCAACCGTAGTCATACCAGTTCGAAATTTCCAAAATCAATGGGTAGTTAATTCTCATCCTCATACTCTCCCTTTCGTATCTCACTTATAAGCAACAACTTCACACTTAAGCATTTTTGGTCAAAGGACTTATGCCCTACTAATAGTCATCAACCACATTTAAATTCAATAGTTTTCATTACCTCAAATATCACCCGAAATTTACAAAAAATCTTTTACTCAATCCTCATCAATCTTTTTCCAACTTGTAACCTTCGAAATATGAAAATTTTGTTTGTCAAAATTTTACACACACACTATTTAACTGTGCGATCCTCTCAAGGTTTTATGAAAATAAATTTATTTTATTGACATTCGTACAAATTTTAGAAGCCGTATATGTTATATATAATAAAGTAAATGATTACTTACTTTTGACTAGTACATGCGAAATTTTACTTTCACTTTTACAAATCAACTCTTTTAATCAAAAGACATTTTACTTGGAGTAGCCTATATTTACTAAGAACTTCGTTTCTTTTCCTGCATTGTCACCTTAAATGATTTCTATAAAACTTTCGTTGATTGTTATGTAAAATTTTTCGTTGCTTGCCCGTGTCCAAGTCATCATAAAGACTTTACAACCGTCGAAATCGAGAGATTCATGTGTGTATGTGTTGAAGGCACTTACTGCCACGTCATTCAGAGCCTTTGGGCATCCACTAACACTTAAACCATTTAAAATTATTGCTTTACCCCATGGATCTTATTCGCCACACCTGTCGGAACAATGCACTTTCTTACATAACTCTAAGTCCTGACTTATTCCAAGAAACTCTCACTTAGTGATATTAACACCATCAGTATTCTGACTTTATTATTAGTCATAACCTGTTTGGTATTTTGCAAAGTCAAGAAGCGATTAACTTCTCATCCTCATGCTATATCCTTCATATCTCACTTTTTAGCAACGGCTTCGCATGTGAACATTTTTGGCCCAAAGGCTTATGTCCTGATAGTTATCAAAACTACATTTAATTCATTAGTTTTCATTACTCAGTAACATGTCACCCGATGATTCAAAGATTTTTCACTCGATCTTTTTCAACTCATAACCTCTAAAATACGAAAAACTATGTTTATCCAAAAAATTTACACATTGATTATTCGTGCAGTCCTCACATGATTTATGGACAAATGAAAGTAATAAAATTTTTTTCTGTCACTTATGCGATTTATAAAGTCATATATGTATAATTAAGTTAATAAATTTACCCTTACTTATTTTGGTTAGTACATACTAAGTTATATCTTCAAATTATTTAAAAATCGCTCCTTTATCGAGTTATTCAACTTAAGTCAAATAGTTTTGTGCAAAATGGTACACGTTGTACCTACTTCTAAATTTACTAAGAACTTCGTTCCATTTATGTTGTCGCATCAAACTTTTAAAGGTTTTTCAAAACTTCCTTGGTTGATTTTATTAAAGGTTTTCGCATTAGACTACACCATGTATGGATCACACTTATTCTTGCCCTCCGTTGGGGATGAAGCTTACCATTAAGATCTTTGTTAAAAACTCTTGAGCCACTTTGGATGGCAGTTTTATAAAATTTGTTAGAAAATCTTCGCACCATAAAATGTTCCTTCTAAGGTTAGACATGATAAAAGCGCGGGCCAATAAATTGGTTTTCTGAGGTACACTCAGTGGTCACCCTATTGTAGGAAAGGCACGAGGTGGGTTTCTATTCTCAATACTTCACGGAAAATCGCAACACTCTCGTAAACCTCATCTCTATAAATCTGTATGTAGAGGTACATGAATCATTTTTGGAGATTCCTTTCACTCGGAGTAAACCATTCTTTAGGACCAAGAGTTCACGTATCTTCTCATTCGCACATCTCCCTAAGTATAAGGATAAATTCAAAATGGACCGCTCGAAGAGTTCACTCTCGTTCAAAGATCACGCCTTTCGTACGATTCTCTTTCGGAAATGTAATGTAAGATTCTTTGAGAACCTATGAATCTTGTTATCCCTTTGGGAGGGGACTGCTTAAAACACTTACGACACTGATGTGGATACTCTATATATTTCTTCCTTCGTTGGTTGTAACTATCTGTTGTCCTAGTTAACGTTAACCCTAACTTCAACATGTAACTGAAAGGATAAAGTTACATTATGAAACTGTGTTTTCATTCCATCTAAGGATAAGTCCAAACACTGTATGTTAAACTGGGTGATATCTTTCATTGTTCGTTCAGACCACTCTGAAGGCACTATATATAATTATGGCTTGCAAGTCCGATTGGTCACTTTCAGCTAAAATATCAATTCAATTATTCAAATGAAACGTTCTTAAGTACCAGATTCTTTATGCCTATGGCCTCCTTCCGAAATTAAGGGGTTGGTAACATTCATGATGCATTTCCTGCATCCAGCTTACTGAAGATGCCTGTAAGGCTAAAAACACCATATTTCCTTTTGTGGATATATATTCAGATGACATACTCATGCTAATCAGAAACGAAACCAATTTGTTGATCTCTTAGGACAAGAGACTTAATTAATGGCATATACCTATTCTTACTTTCATACGTCGAAGTACCTTTCAAGGTAAATAAATCACTTCTGAGCCCACGAGTCTCACGAAACTTTGATACGCTCCTTCTTATTCAAATACGGTACCATTGTTGGTCACTCCTCAAAATTTCGGGACGAAATTTTCTTTAACAGGTGGGTAATGTAACGACCCGGCTTTTTCGACTTGCTTTTGTACTTTGTGCTTTCACGAAACTGCGTATTTATGCGTACTGAGCTAGCTTATGCTCTGGGATCTTTAATCATGATTAATTACTTTCGTTAATATCTTACTACGTGCTATTAAGTGTGTAATCACTTAACTTGATCCCTGAATGCTTTTACGATCGATGGTGTCACTTATCGTTTTAAACGAGATACGTACTTGGTACATGTTAAACTTTTGTCGTAATTGAAATATTATGACTGCGTAAACTTGATTGTTATTTATTATAACAATTATTTGGCTTAAGGCCTTATTTAATTAAGCTTAGTGTTTACTAATGCTTACTAGTTACCTTAATGGACTTGTCATCGTATTTGACTTTTTATGGCCCGACTTGTCTTTGTGACACACGTACTTTTCACGAATAATATATTCGAATATTATTTACATTCATGATTAATTAATATTGATCATTTTTAATTAACTAAGGTTACTAGTTAATCACTTGGGCTTTATTTGATTAATTGCATACTTACTTAGATTGGGCTTTTATTATTTGAACATGGACTTGGAAGCCCACCCTACACACTTAATGGACTAATAAGCCCATCTTTTAAGCTAGTGATTTATTAATGAAAGCATGGATTAATTAACATTAGTGAAAGGAATCTAGTTACATGCACACTTACACCACTTTCCCATACCAATTTGATTTAATACCATTTCAAGCTAACACCATTCTCCCATGTTGGAAAGTAGATTTTGACCCTTCCCTTTTTGTTGTAAAAACCGTCCACTTTCATGGTGGGGAGGGAGTTCTTTTATTTTCAATTTTTGTTACATATTTACAAGTATTACTTCCTCATTTCACACACACACTTACTTACTACTCTTTTTCTCTCTTTTTCTCTCAAAACTTTGTAAGTAATAAACTTATTTTCTTTCTTTTATTTCTTTTTAAAGTCAAGTTCCATCATCATCATTTACTAGTTACTTGTTGTTTGTTGTTGTTAAAGATCAAGTTCTCTAACTTGTATCTTCATGAATCTTGCTTTCTTCCATCTTTTATTTGATGAAGAACCAAGAACAAGAACCTAAACTTGTTAGTTTATGGTTCTACATTTAAATGTTTTCAAGATTTAAAGTTCATAAGTTTCATTATCATACTTGTGTTCATGTTTGTAGACTTAAATCCTAAGATCCAAACTTTGATTTGAATCTTCCTAAGTATGAAACAAACATGAATATAATACTTGTACTTTATTTTAATTCTTTCTTTTGTAAGTGCTTTAAAGTTGTTAAGTTGTTAATTTGGTCAAGTATTACTAGTTAATCTTGATCTCATATTTCTTGAAACCAAAGTTAAACTTTGTAAGTTCAAGAACATGTAAGTAAACTTTTTAATTATAACTTTGTACACTTATGTTAGATCTAGACTTTTGGGTCTAGGATCTTCAAGATCTAACTAAGAACTATGTTCTACAACTTAAGATCTTGTTTATTTAAGTTTACTTTCAAGTTTGTAGCTTAATATTACTAGTAGAACTCATGTACGTGTCGGATCTAAGATCTTGATGTAACTTTGGTTCATCAAACTACATACAACTCTTAAGTGAGTTGTGCTACATATCTTAGACTTACACTAGTGTTATGATGGTCAAACCTTGGTTAAAATGATGTAAACACATCAACGAGTTGTACACTTGAAGCTATACGCATCAAGGATGAGAACCGTGATGAGCAACAAGCACCAAGAACCCACCAGAACACCTTTCTTATTGTTTCTAGAACTGATCAGACTACCTGGGCTACTGGAAAGTTGATTTTCAGTTAGTTCGGTTCGAGTAGATGATTTTCCGTTTAGACCTCGTCTTAATCCGAGTTACGGTTTAGGATATATGGCCTCCCGAAAGTCACTACACCCTATTAACGTTGTGCTGAAATTTCTGACCTACTCGCACTTAAACTGCCACCACGGTCAAAAAAAGACGAGTTTGGTTCTGGAAATTGGTCAGTACCTAGGGGACTCATATACGGAGCTATGGCCACTAGTCTCACCTCATTTCAGTTTGTATAGAGGTCGTGGAGACTGAAAGAAGCCAGCCTTTGTTTCAAACCCTAGTCTTTACTTGAAACTTACTTTACAATTTTTGTTAAATGATGAATGATGATGATACTTAAGACCTAATTTACATACTTTTAAACCTTTGGGACGATTTACTGACTTAGTAACTTTTGACTTAGGTTGAGGACTTTTCGGACCAACTACTTGCAAACTTATCTCGAATCAACTTAACTACTTTACACTGTGAGTTATATCATCCCTTTTTACTTTAACTATTTTGGGAACTGAGAATACATGTGCATTTTACGTTTTACATACTAGGCACGAGTACTTAAACTTTATATATGTGTGGGTTATACAACGGCATAAACTTTCCCCTTAGCTCGGTAACGTTTAGTCATTGGTCTTTGAACCGGTGAACGCGAATCTTAGATATGGATTCATAAGGTTTGACATCCCCACTCGGGCTAGTCGCGCTAGAATTTAACGAGTGTTTAATACTTCGTAAACATACGCACTCGCCAAGTGCACTTTTAGGGGGTATTATTACGTTAAGTTAGTTACCGGGTGCCCACGGATAAGCATATACTTTAGCATACTGTTTGATTTGCTGATTTGAAACGCTGGTCGAAGCACTGTAATCTCGTGGCCTACATTACATTACTAATTACAAACAAACTATAGCTCACCAACATTCGTGTTGACTTTTAAGCATGTATTTCTCAGGTGCTTAGACATTGTTGCTTCCGCTGTTAGACTTGCTGTCTTGGTGTTACAGACTTGCTGTGTTAGCCTTCCGCTGCATTACTTAGAGATGTCTCAATCATGGAACTTTTATTTTGCATTCGTAACTTACGTTATTTTCAAACAATGGCTTTGTAACGACCTTTGGGTCACGTACTTATGTTTATGCCTCCATTCACAGGAAGCACGTTATCTTTTGTAAAACACTATATTTTCATGAATGCTAAACTGGTTTTCAAATAGCATATAGTGTTTGACCTTGTAATGTTCCTGTTGTTGATGGTCCGTACACATTGATTTAGTACGGGGCGTCACAGGTTTCTTGGTATATTTTTTTCATGGTACGCCTTGTAGCATTAGCGGGTTCGATCAACGATTTGCAGGCTTCTTCCGATGTCAAACGAGAGGCATTTTGAAGTGTATGTGATTGTATGTTTGTTGAAAGTGTTGGAGTATTGGGAGTGTTGAATGAGTGGTGTTTTGATTTTTGTTGGTTTTTTTTGTTTAAATATAAATATTAAAGTGAATTGGAAAAAAACAAAAGTAAAAATAAAAAAAGGAGTCGTTGCATTTTTAACAGCTATATTGCTTGCCGTTGAAAGTGGACTTAAACAACAAAATTTCGTTCTGAATTATGTGTGAGCAGTTTTCACCTGAGGCGAAATTGTTTTTAAAAGAGTAGCAACTTTTTTGAAGGAAAATATGGAGTTTGTTTTGGCAAAATATGGTGGTTTTTTGGCAGAATGTGGAGGCTTTTGAGCAAAATATGGAAGTTTTTAGACAAAATATTGAGTCTTTTGGGCAAAATATAGAGGCTTTTGGGGCACAATATAGAGACTTTTGAACAAACAAAAATCCACTTTGAGCAAAATCGAGAAATCCAAAATTTTTGCACAAAAAAATACAAATCCACTGGGGGTGGGTGCTTCCCTCTACCACTTCATATTTTCGCCCCTATGCGTGAGAGTGACATCTACCAGGGCGAAGTGGGAGGTGGTGGTAGAGGGCGGATGGAATGTCAACGGCCCTCGGATGGTGGACATGAGGGCGGGTTGAGTACGAGGCCATTGGTAATGGTCTTATATATAAATATAAAATGATAGCTATTTCCAAATATATTGCATGATTGCTTACCTGATTAAATAGAAAGTTGCAATGTAGCAACTTGGTCCGATACACCTCTGATGAACGCAGGGTCTGGGATTATAAAATGGCCTTCTAACCTGAATGATCAAGCATATTTTCAGGTCAAGGTGAACTTACGCTTGAGTGCATGATAGGGTTTAAGGACTAACAATATTCGAACCTCCGACGCTTAGTCGTGGATAACCCACATCGATATCATTTCAATTCCAACAGGGTGGCAGATTTGAGAGTCCACCTACAACCCAGCATACGGAGTTGAGTGGCCCAAAGACATGAAGGTTTCATAGTTTGTAACATACCTGAAAGTCTTAACGTGAATAATCTTATGAAGCTTGTTTGTACGATAATATGTATGCTATGTTACGTATGAGTAACCGATGATGTTTTTAGGGTTTGTGAGCTATGTATTTATAGGCTCACGAATTAGGGTTTTGATAGGATCTCATCCCTAATTAAATGCGATCTTATCTCAACTAACTTTATTTATTTAAGGAAAAGATCTGATTTAATTATATCGTGAATTCTTCTGGAATATACTAGACCCTTATGCAAGTATACGAAACTCACATCAGATGGTATAGGCGCATAGGGTGCGACTATACCCGTGCCATATGTCTTATATGGAAATTAATGTGCGGTTCTGGACTTTGGATGCGTAATCCGCATGGTTATGCGGATATGCGTATCATTAAGTCCCCCAGTTCAATGTTATATACAATGCCAATGAGTGTATAGCGTCGAACTAATTTATTTAAATAAAATAGTATCACAAAATAATGCCCAATGATTACACCGGATCATACAATTGTTCATTTTAATGTATTGGTAATACACATAGGACATTATATGCGTGTATGTGTAACCAACCGCCGTTTGCATTTAATGCAATATATTCGTATAGTTGAAAAATCGTCCTTTCGACTGTAATTCCTCTACCTGAGGTGACAACTGTCATGATTCATCCCAAAGGTAATGATGAAAACATATGCAACTGCCTAGAGTTGCTATCATACGCCGACTGTCAATCAACTTTTTAGATTGATACACGTGTACGCTCAGAAATTGACCATGACATGTTTAATTTTCCTTTGCCTATAAATAGTTAATTTACCCTTTTTGGGTTTTACACACTCCCCCCTATTTCAAATTTTGCTCTTTTTCTGGCAGCCGTTTGCTTTTCCGTTCGTATTTATTCATCCGAAGGTCCGTGTTTTCTTTCTTCCATCCTTTTTATTTACATTTTAAATCTTCACCGTTCTACCATGTCTACCGATAAGAACGTGAAAGACATAGAATCTTCTATTACTGAAGCGGAGATTCGTAGAATCGTCGATCAATATCCCCTATCGAAAAATATTCCCCGATCGACCCTCTGTGTGACTAATGGGCTAACGAGCCGCCAGAGCATATGATTGATGTTTATGATAAGGTTATGGAGCTCGGTAATACCCGTATTCCTCCTACCCCATTTTTCATGGAGGTTATTCGTCACTACTCCATCGGTATTAGCCAATTGCATCCTTATGGTGCCAATCGTATTTCTATCTTTGAAATGTGGTATCGTGCGAACAATCACAAACCTTCTTTATCTATTATCACTAACCTGTTTCGTACTTCGATGAGTGACGAGAGTTGGTATTCTTTCGATAATGTCTGCAAGTTTTGTGTTACCCCAAAACAGGGTGTGAAGGGAATGTGGAAAAAATCCTTTTTCTTTGTTAAAGCTACCTGTATTCCTGAAGAATACAACAACATTCTTATCTGGTATTCTGGCAGAAAAGGAGAGAAAAACAAACCTCTGCCGATTCTTCCCGAGGAAGATAAATTTTGCAAGTCTTGTCTTACTCTAATGCTCCCATCTCGCGTTTATCCTAATGTTCCACTAGTTCTTGGCTGCATTTCAACCCACTGGACGCGCTCTGATAAGCGTCCCGTTATTATTAGAAACAAGAAGGGTATATCCCTTTTTTATTTTTATTACTTTAGGCGTGTATTTAACTCCTTTTTCTTTACACTTGAATTTTGCCTTGTATTGTAGAAATGGATTTGAATGAGTTTATGATGTTAAAGGGATCTGATAGCATCGTTTTTGGACAAAAAGATCTTCATGATACCGACCCCGATGTTCAACCAGAGATTATTAAGGTGCCAACTAATCCAGCTGCCCCTGCAACTTCGAAGCGCAGAGCAACTAGCCTGCGCCAAGAAAGAGAAACTGATGTCTCTTCCTTTATTGAAATTCAATGGACCCCTGTTGTGGAAACATCAAAAGCGGCCGGAAAGAGGCCAATTGTTGGTAAGCACTCGTTATGCGTTCAATAGTATTCATGCTGCATATAAAGTTATTTTATTTTATTTTATTGTTAAATGCTACTTCTAATTCTCGCAGATGTTAGCAAGCCTATTGAAACTGACCAGGAGGTTGAGTCTGACAACTGCACCCTTGCTCCGGAAAACCAGGCCTCCTAGACATGGGAGGATTCTGCGCAAAATTCTCCTGTCTGCTGCCAATCAATCGTTGATCCTAATCTCGCCTATAAGCTTCCACCATTTCAAAGGCTCACTGATTTGTATGCTGATGCTTCTGCATTGGATAGCAGTCGCAACAAGCGTTCTCGTCTTAACATCCCTACTAGCTTTTCTTAGTCCCCTGACATGAATCTGGACTATTTTGACGAGTTTTTTAAGATATATGTGCCTACTTTTAGTCAACAGTTTTTGCATCTTGGTGCGTGTGCTCCTTCCAACCTTACTGCGAAGTTTGAGCATCTGTCCCCTGAGCAAGATCTTTTTATTGACACACAGGCCACAATGTTCAATCTTGCAAAAGATATTAGTCGTTTAAAACAGAAATCCAATTTCATAATCCTTGGTCACAAACATCTTTCGCGAGAACAAAGAGAGTTTGCCAAACTTGATGCTGAAAAGAAATAGGTATCTAAACAACTTCACCAGGATGTTGCAGCTCGTTTGAAAGTGGAGGAGAGAAATTCTCATCTTGAGGGTGAATGTCAACGGTTGATGAACGAAATTAGGCGTTTGGAAACTATTCGAGCCGATTTGGAGACTCAAGTGAATGACCTGTCTTTGCAACTTGGTACTGCAACATCTGATAATTGCCAGCTTAAGAAGCAACTTGATGAACATGACGCAAAGCACAAAGCAGTTGTTAATGAGCGTGATAATCTCAAGGCTGAATGCTCAAGCCTCAAATTTGAATACTCAATTCTAAGATCCGGTCTCCCTGAAATTGCAAAGCATATCATGGCCTCTCCGAGTATTCGCATTCCTTTTGGTCAGGCCATACTTGCTGCACGTGCCTATGAGCGATCCCTATTCTGAGATGTTGTTAAATCAAACCTTGCTGTGCCGGACTTTATTTCGGTCCCCATTTCGAATGAGTTAGTGGAGGATGTCGCTAGGAAATGCAATGAGGCATGTGCGGCGTTAGCGAATTTGACAATTCCTCGCTTGGAGGAATTAGCTGAGAATAGGGACTTTACGTCCCGTCAAGTGGTGGATGACATGCTAGTGTAGGCTTGCATGCGGCTTGGATTGGAGGGATGATGGTTGTCCGCTTCCAAGCTGCTTTTTTGAGCCAGCGAGAGATGGGCCCGACAGTTCAAGGGTTTCGCATCCCTATATCTATAATTATTTATTTCTTTTTTGTTTAAAAAGCAGGGTATACATCTGATTGCTGCGGGCGAGGATTGTATATTCTCCTTAGTGTAGGGCATCGTTCCAATCAAGCCACCCATGTTATATTAGTACGTTTGTAGAAAGTAATTTTCTTAACCGATGCGTGCAAGAGTAGAATTTTATCTTCTTAGGTAGCTGCCCTTTCTTATAAGTTGTCGTAGTATGAGGCATTTTGATTTAAGTACTCTTGCGCCCTATGTTGAGCGTATGTAACCTTTTCTTATGGACTTTTTATTAAATTTCTGTTATATGCTTTCATACTTATTGCAAATTTGTAAGTGGTTTTTAAATACTTGCATTTGTATGTGCATTATAACCTTTGAATAAATGTTATTTGCATATGACGGGAGCGACCCCTCTATACACTTATAATCTTTTTATTCTTGCGTCTTAGCAAATCAACGCTTAGCATTAAAAAAGCAAACCAATGCTTATATATATTATACTCTTGATGCTTATAAAAAAAATTTATAAGTGTTTGCACGTATTGACAACCCAATGTCGAATCCATTTATATAAGCAACTCAATGCTTATCTCAAGAGTCTTCTGGCCAATCCAATGTCTGTGTTATTAACAAGTAACCAAACTTGTATTTTATAGTCATGACTTTGCAAGTCTCCGTCTTGCGCGGCGTACAAGCGTTTGAAATAATCCAATGTTTTACTACTGTCACCATTAAAAATAGTATTAGTAACCAAACTAAACTATGCTACTTGAGATTCGGAGTGTATCCCTGTGCAGCCTAGGGCTCAATAATTAAATTTAAATGCAAACATCAATGGCTTAAACTGATTGATTCAATTTAAAAATACTTCAAACTAAAAAGTCTTTAATAAAAACATAGCAAGTATGACAAAAATTCCAACAGATGTCTGGGTGATCATTCCTACTGTTGATATCTTTTGCTTTTTTGCACCTTCTATATTTATGCATGCAAGGCGCATTCTGCTAGTTTATTTTCAAGCCAACACGCCCCTTGGTCCTGCTTCCCAGTAACCATATCTTCTGGGTTATCTGTCGTACGCTCACAATCTAACACGTAGCAACCCCTGGGTTTTTTTATTGTTCACTGCCTTTTTCTTTACTGCTATTAGTCTGGTAGACTCAGTTCTTCCTTGCATTTCAACCTGGTTACTCTTTCGTGGCAGATTTATATTTGCTCTTGACTCTTTTCCGCTTTCATCAATTAATTCAATGACCATCCTCAAAGGTTTATTATTGATTTGGTGTTTCCTTTTGTCCCAACAATCATTAAATTGTCGTTGTTTTAAACGCCACAAACCTCCAGCGGATATATTGTCCGAAAATAAATTTCAAATTAGCATAGAGTAAAATATTTAACTTAGCTGTGATTTTACGTATGTATTTTACCTCCTCTTGACAACCATGTTTGAATGACGTCAGGAGATGTTCGAGTGCGCACACTTGGCTCTGCAATGAACTCTTCAGGTGTTTCATTTTTTGTCACTGCATGTATTTTTGATGGTACACATACTCCCTTATTTAGTTTTATGTATGCGTACACTTGCGCACTTCGTTTTTGCGTCACAAGTAGTGCTTCCTTTGCTTTCATCTAAAGTTCCTGAGTATCATCTTTTGCGTTGAGTAATTTTTCTACCCATGCATGTGTTACTTTTCTTTCATTCCTTGGTGTGTGCTTTTTCATTAAGCTCACACTGTGGATGCGGATCTCTTTGCCGTTTCTTCTTGGGATCTCAATGATTATCTCAAAATTTTTTATGAGATTTTCCCAATCCTGCACCTTGTACATTATAATAGTGGATAATGTGTTAAAAATGAATTATAATGAATTTTTATGCATTCACGCCATACAGTTAGGTTTTTGGCTTCATCTTTTGCTCTTTTACTAAGTTAGATTTCGATTATGTCGTGAATTTACATTATAGCTTTTCTATAAATTGCTATTTTACGCAACATCAAATACTACGTACAACATACCTGCGAGCAAAGTGTGCCTTTGAATGCCTGAACTATTTGCTGTTCATCCAATTCTCATTTTTGTGACTCCGCCCTATGCTCCTTTGTACCGTTCTTACTTTTCTATCCACTTCTGACTTTATAGTTGCGACTCCCCACTTTGTTGGGAATCTTAATATACCATGTATTGTGGATGGTACGGCTCCTAATTATTGCAAGGTTTTTCTGCTTAACAACGCATTATACTCAGCGTTTGACTTGACTATAGCAAACTCAATGTCGATATCTCTTCTCTTTTCACCATTGTTATCATCTCGTACCTCTACCTCAACCCTAACCGTCCCTAATGACGGGACTTGTTCACCATCGAAATCGTATAAGTTAACTGCTTGTTTCTTTAGCTGCGACTTAACAGATCTAGGTAGCGACGTATAACAATGCTCATATATGACATCCATGTCGCAGCCAGTGTCTACATACAGACCTTTAAGTTCCTGATTACAGCTTTCGATGTAGCCTTTTATCACCACGGGTGCATTGAACTGCTGCCTTTCACTCGTTCCGAATGAGATTGTCGCATCTTCCCAATATTTTACTTCTTTTAGCTCTGCCCTTACGCTTTTACTCATTACCATGTTTATAGTTTTTTCCGCTTCTTTTGCCTTTGATTCGTTCTTCTTTTGCCACGGGTATTCTTTTTCTTGCTTTAACTTACTACCCTCTGTTTTAGCGGATTTCTTTAGGTGCTGCAATCTCCCCTTTTTTAGTTATGCGACCACCTTTTCGATTAAATGCCTGCATTTGTTAGTTTCATGACCGAAATCATCATGAAAGTCGCAAAATTTGGTTTTGTCTTTCTTCGCGTAATCGGGTAGCGGCGCTGGAGCTTCAAAGGATTTACATATTGGCTCAGTTGCTAGTATTTCCTTTGGTGTTTTGCTGAGATCTTTTATGATTGCGTAATTGTCATCGTGGGCGCTTCTGCTTTTGTAGCTGCTTCCTCCTCTGTTATTGCTGAACTTGCGGTATTTGTTGTTACTATTGTAACTTCCGCCTTTTAACGAGCTATTATTGTTATACCTTTTTGCTGATTCGGAGCTTTTACCCTGATCGCGATGGTGATCATCATCGTTATTCCTTCCCGTATGGCTTTTTCCGCAGTTTTGCGTTATATCTTCTTGCGCCCGCATATAATCATGCGCTTCTTTTATTGCTTTCGCGAATGTTTGCGGTACTTTCCTCCACAACCTCTGTCATAACGACAAGTGTCTGTCTGTATCAAGGCAATGAATAAATCCTGACACCTTTTGGCTTTCGGGCAGATCTGATATTTTAGCTACTTCCTTTGTGTATCTATCAATAACCTCACCCAAAAATTCTTTGGGTTTTTGTTTGATGTCATGACATTCTACGTGCGTCCTTCTGCGTGCACGTAGACTATGAAAGTTGAGTAGAAACCGAGATCTTAAGTCCGCATAACCTGTTATGCTCCGGGGAGTTAGATTGTTGAACCATTCCCGTGCAACTCCTTGCAACACAATTGGTAACATATGACATGCTACCACATCTCCCCAATTATGGGTTCTTGCAGTTCCTTCAAATCTTTGTAGGAAGTCATCGGGGTCCAATAACCCGTCATAACTTCCTAATGTTAATGGTATTACTGGCGCTTCCGGAAACGGTTGATTCGCTATGTGTGCGGAAAACTTTTCTGTGGTGGGAGCCACCTCTAGAGATTGTATTGATTTATGCCCTTGCATTACTGCAAACCAATTTTACGTGAACTCCTGGAATCGCGCTGGTTCGTTAAGGGCTTGCGCTAGGTGCGGAGGTGCAACTTGTTGTAGTTGTGATACAAAATTACTACTTGGCTCTAGAAGGTTATAAGGTGCACTTCCCTGGTCACCCTGATGTTGAGTTTGCCTCAACTTGCATATGTTTGACTGGGGCGACGTATAAGTCGTTCTTGCTTGTAGTGGCACTACTGTGATGTATGAACCATCCAGGTTTCTTAATCCCATTCTCCTAATCTCTTCTTGTGCACTTGTCGGGGTAACACTTAAAGTTTGAGTTCTCGGTTCTATTGTTGTGATAATTGGGATTGTTCCTACATATGTAGTTTTCACTATCGGCATAACATTGCCTGGTGGGGATTCACATCTCGCTTTTTCTGGGAACTTTGTATACCCAGCATCTGCTTCTTTAGAACGTATATAGCTAGTGTTTGCTGGTGATCCGAAACTCACTTTTTCTGGAGACTTCATGTGTCCAGTATCCGTTTCTTTGAAACAGATGTAGCTAGTTTCTATTCTTGGGGGCGTATCTTCCCTACCACTCTGCAGCCACTCGCTTTCTTCCTCTTCCACAGTTGGGGGAACTGTCTTTGCGATTTCAGCGCTTATTGGCCCTATTAGGATAGCCTCTGTTGAAGGGGGTTTTGACACCTTTTTCCCTTCTGTTGTGGATGCCTTTTTGTTGTATGTACAGGTGTTCGTTGACCTGGAAATGTCGAAAAAGACGGCTTTGAACCTTTATTGCCCGCCATTGATTTGAATTAGGCAAATAACCTGAAAGTGACCGATCAATTTAAACAAAAACATTTTATGGAAAAAACATATAATGAATTATATACATAACATGAATTCCCATCTTATTTGTTCATATAGCCGGTCCCACGGATGGCGCCAAATGATCAAGCATACTTTCACGAGGTCAAGGTGAACCTACGCTTGAGTGCATGATAGGGTTTAAGGACTAACAATATTTGAACCTCCGACACTTAGTCGTAGATAACCCACATCGGTATCGTTTCGATTCCGACAGGGTGGCCGATTTAAGAGTCCAGCAACAACCCAGCATACGGAGTTAGGTGGCCCAAAGACATGAAGGTTTCATAGTTTGTAACATACCTGAAAGTCTTTACGTGAATAATCGTATGAAGCTTGTTCGTACGATAATATGTATGCTATGTTATGTATGAGTAACCGATGATGTTTTTAGGGTTTGTGAGCTATGTATTTACAGGCTCACGAATTAGGGTTTTGATAGGATCTCATCCCTAATTAAATGCGATCTTATCCCAACTAACTTTATTTATTTAAGGAAAAGATCTAACTTGATTATATCGTGCATTCTTCTGGAATATACTAGACCCTTATGCAAGTATACGAAACTCACATCAGATGGTATAGACGCATAGGGTGCGGCTATACCCGTGTCATATGTCTTACATGAAAATTAATGTGCGGTTCAGGACTTTGGATGCGTAATCCGCATGGTTATGCGGATATGCGTATCATTACTGAATAATATATCGTGTCATCCTATGTAACCCTGCCCGACCTTCTCCATATACTTCATCTTAGTATATGTTTCAACCGCATTAAATTGTTCAAAAACAGCATTACGAATGGGTCAGTCTCATGGGCTATTTCAAACATTTTCATTGAGGAGTATTGGCTTGATTGTTGCTTGTAAAAGTTTTAAGTGTAGAATCTCATTAGAAACTTCCCAATGAACAAATTTGTTATTGTAGTGACTGATTAGGCTTTGTATGCCTGACCTAACAACAAAGGAGGTTTTTTTGAAAATGATTTTTTTTAGAGTAATTATAGAAATGGTTTTTCAATTTTTTTTAGAGAAGCAAGTAAACTAAGCATTTAAAGGCCGGTTTGTCAGATAAGGGTTCTGACAAAATACTGCAAACTGGCAAATGAAATGCCGGTTTGGACCCTGATTTTTACCTTTTTTCCAGTTTTTTCAGCGTATTATTACCGTTTTCCCGTATTTTTAGCCTATTATTACTGCAAAGCTGCAACCTATCATGTCATAGTTTGAGTATGAATTTGAATTTGCCAGCTAAAAATTGTATTTATAGAGTTAAGGTTGGAATCAATTAATCTCAAATCCATAGTGATTACATGTTTTTCTTTAATCACTAAAACACCTCATATTACTAAAACACTAAAACACCATTAGATTCATCACATACAATGACTGAATTGACTGGTTTTATGGTTCATTTTATTTGGGGTGGTAGAATTACATTTTAAAATGGGTGGTTAACTGGTGATGAAACATCACTTAGAACCACTTTTTCACTATACCAAAAGATTAATTGCATGCAGTTAAACGAAATGGCATATAAATGTGTTGGTGCTGATCCAAGAACACATACATTGAAGATGATTATGTGGAATGATTACTTCGGCAATGCGTGCCCGACTGAAATTCACGACGATAGGTCTTTGGAATTAATGTAATTTTTGGCTAGTCAAAATCCACGTTACATTGGTCAAATTGAAATTCAGTTTGAGCAAGTCTTTTCGACACAAGGGGTAGGAGACAATCACGACGGCACCATAATGAGATGGATGAAAGGCACAACAAAGATACAGGTCCACCTAGGTGTAGTTTTTGCTCACAACTAGGTCATAACAGGAATTCGTGTCTAACTAGGTTCGGTTAAGAAATGAAGTAGTTGTAACCGTAGTTATTTGTGATCAATTGTTGTAAGCGTAGTTATGTTGTTGTAACCATAGTTATGTTTTCAATAAATTGTTGTTCGTAGTAATGACAATGATAATAATGAATATGATTATAATAATGAGAATGATAATAATAATAACTCAATCACTACTAATCTATTACAACTAAGTTTATGCATTATAGTATTCACTATAACTATCATATATTCTACTGAACTCAAGTGCGTCTTCAAAAATGCCAAATAAAATATACAACTCAATTTTTTCAGAAAGTATACATGCTTTCCCAACTAATGTATACCACTCTTCTTCAAAGTACAATGCTTCAGGTTGAGCTATTCCTTGTTTGTAATATTATATGTCCATTGAATATGGATTTTCTGGTAAATTTTCTCGAAGGAATTCATTCAACTTCTGCATATTAAACCCACGAACATGAACATTATCAAATGTAGTCTTCTCGCCTCCTGAGAATTTTGTCTCATCTTCAAAATCGCAGCCGTGGTATACGTCAATTGAAATGTACTTCGGTTCCATATTTAACATGTGTTTATGCAACTTTCATAATGCACCTTTATAACCATAACATAAACCGGCTATCATAATATCGGTTTCAGTCTTACCATTCATTATTTTTCAGCTTTTACTGTTCTTTGACAGCTTTTTCTGAAACCGGCTATCAGAATGCCGGTTTATGTAACTCTGTTAGATAACTTTTTCTGAAACCGGCTATCATAATGCCGGTTTCAGTCTTGTCAACTTTTAATGTCGGGTGCATACTTGTCAACTTTTATTGAAATCGGCTATTAGAATGCCGGTTTATCAATCCCTACTAGTCTATATAAACAGACATATACTTGTTATTTTTATTGTATCACATATCACTCTTTTTACTACACAACAATGGATTCTTGGATTGATGTTTACTACAAAGGTTGGTATGCTGCCGACATGTCGCGGTACACACTGAGGGAAAAAAATCGTTCCCACTCCTGAATGTTAGAACTATGCCTCTTTCCAAGTTGTTTGAGTGGATCAAGGAAAAATGTCCCATCGAACACTCGGCGTGATGTATTATCACGTTGGCCATGAAAAATTTGTGTTGCTAAATGAGGAAGAGGAATGAGATGAAATACGAACAAGAGCGTTTACAAGACGTGAACCTATAGGCTTGCATCTGAAACCTATAGGCTTGAACCTATAAGTAATGTTTTTATTTTAAGTAGTGTGTTTAGTTTTAATTTACTGTGTATTTTCTTTCTTCTAAAAAAATGTAACCGGGTTTATGTTGATCAATAAAAGTGTTGTTCAAAAATTGTTATATTATTAGGAATAATACTAATAATATTAATAAAGACGTGCTCATACGATACAATGTTTATTATTAAACACAAACTAATACATCATTTGAAACTTAAAATCATAGCCATAATTTAAAAAACAGGTAACACACAAAATAACACACAACAAACTAGGCGACTAGAAGATTTCTTTCAGGAATACGATATTCACCCGATGTTGATGTTCCAAGATATCGGGATAACTTGGTAATCATCATCCCAAGTGGTAACGGTGCATTTAAGCTTTCCTTTGCTTCTTGCATCCGATTAGCCATGATGTATCCGACATCGAAAGATATACCATTCGTGATCCAGTAAATCATAAGAGCTTCCATTAAAAGCAAACGGTTACGGTAATCGTCCACCGCACAAATGGGACGACCAATTATGTTGCTACGGATGATAGTATATATTTTCAGTTTGTTGGCTCTAAGAAAACCAAGAAACATCTTTTTAATTTCTACACAAATGTTAAAACGGTGATCTTCAACACATGTGTTGACCACATCAAGTATAGAAGTGTCGCCAACAACATGTGTGTCAAGAAGATCGCCATCAATTTGACTGGTAGGATTGTAAAATTGTAATCCTCCAGTTTGGAGTCCCAAAGCATTGTTGAAGGTATCCATATCCCAACAATATGGTATACCTTTCAACATAAACCTAACATTCTTGTCTTCTTCAGAAAAGAAAAAATGATGAAAGAACTCACGTACACAATCAGGGTATACAGGGAAAATGTCAGTTATGATACATAACACTAACAATTCTTCAAACTACTCGTATGTGAGTTCATGATCTTCTCTAGGCTCAGTTCCTCTTAAAAAAAAACCCCATCGAGGATTGTCCTGTGGGAAATTGGAATTTGACGACGACGATTCATAGTCAGAAAAAAATGTGAAAACTTGTAGTTTGAGATACAATTTGAATTTGACAACAACGCTCAATACTACTGTCCGTTTAAATAGAACTAAAAAAATTAAAGTAACATGCAAACCGGGTTTTGAAAGATTGGTTTGTCAGTAAAAGGAGCCAAACCGGCAATTCAAATGCCGGTTTGGGTGTTTCTACGAGTCTACAACCAAACCCTAATATCGTATACCAGTTTCGTATAAAAATAGCTAAACCGGCAAATGAAATGCCGGTTTGGGTGTTTTTACGGGTCCACAACCAAAATCCTAATATCGTATACTAGTTTCGTATGAAAGCACACAAACCAGCAAATGAAATGCCGGTTTGGTGTTCAAACTGACAAACCGGTAATTGAATGCCCGGTTTTCCTATTTTTTTAAAAAAAAAAAAAATTCAAAAAACTATTTTTGTAAAACCTATAAATATATTACTATTTTGAAAAAAAAATCATAACAAAGTGTAGTGCACCACTGGTTACGTTATGGACCCACGAAGTGATGTACATTGGGGCCTCCTTATGTATAAGTTGTATTTGACAAAAAAACATACTTTTAAAAGTCAAATGAGATAAATATTTTTATGTTTATTTATATTCAAACATTATTTACTATACGTACTAAAATGTCGTGGATATATTGACCGTTTATGAATTGTCGCTTAAAACAAATGTAAAACAGCAACCAACAACACAAATGTAGCTAAAAGGGTTCTATTTCACCATAATGAATCATGAACTATACACGTATATGTATAATTAACCACTTAACGATGACCGCTTCAATTTTGATTAACGGAAAGTACCACTATGGTTTCTGGCAATGTAAATAGTTTATCTATATGAAAATGACAATAACTACTATCATTATGCTAAATATAGTTATTAACAACGTAACCATATCATAATAATGACTCTAGTCGAAGTAACATGCGATTTGACCATCCTCTCGTTTGTTTCAAAAACCAAGTTTGAGAACCATAACCAAGGCCCGACTTTATATGTGTTTCATTTTATATTTGTTTCAATTAAGATTGAGATCCAACCCAACATATAAAGGTTCTTATTTGCGATTGGGTCCTATCCAGTATAGTTATATAGTGACCAGTCCAAGCCAAAAGCCCACAAGGCCACAAGTGTTTATAATATGTATTATTTTTTTCTGAGTTT
Organism: Rutidosis leptorrhynchoides; assembly: GCF_046630445.1. Classification (NCBI taxonomy): domain Eukaryota; kingdom Viridiplantae; phylum Streptophyta; class Magnoliopsida; order Asterales; family Asteraceae; genus Rutidosis; species Rutidosis leptorrhynchoides. The sequence goes on along the minus strand of NC_092342.1, from coordinate 265,835,997 downwards.
TGTAAAATTAGTTCAAGTGTAGCACGAAAAAGAGGCAAGAAAATTACTATTACTATTACTAATTACTATTACTATTATTACTATTACTATTACTATTATTATTATTATTATTAATATAACTAATACACAAAATTTGTCTTATTAGTTATGAATAGTACTATTTAACATTTCATTTTCCACACATCCAATCCCCTAACTTTCATTAAAATACAAATCGAACCTTCTCATTTTATATTACTATTTAATATTTCATTTTTCACACACCCAACCCCCTAACTTTCATTAAAATACAAATCGAACTCCCCATTTTATACCTATATTCTAAAATATTATTTATCTCATCACTAACACTAAAAATATTGAATAATAACACTCACCACGCTACTATTGTGCTACTTTTTTTTTTCTCTCAAACGATAAAAAAACAACTTTCATAAAAGGAACAACCATTCAATTCTACCAAAAGATGTCGAAAAATATTCTTTTTTACAAAATAGATCAACTAACTTTAAAAAAAAAAAAAAAAAAACCCGAACGCTAAAAGAAGCAACTTTCACAAAGGAACAACCCTTCAATGTTAGATGTCAAATTTTTTTTTTTTTTTACAAAATATATCAACACTTTTTTTTAACTCGCATTCAAAACGGAGCCCCCGGCACGAAGCGAGGGCTCCACAACTAGTTTTAACAATTAGACATTAGACAATATAATTATAAGGTTTTCCAAAACCGAAGAGTTATTGGATTGAACCGTAGGGTGTTGGTGCATTAGTGGCGACCTAACTTTCCATAAAGAGAGGTTAGGTCCTCAGAGGATCGACTCCCGTGTGGCAAAACATATTTACCAATTTTATGGACCTCGGAGGTTTTGGAAATCTACGCGTTTGAGCCTCACCCGAGGGGATTTACCACACGCGACGCTCGTAAGAATTCATCGGGGGAGTTTCCTCCCGAGGAGCGGTAGAACTGTATTGATTCGTCCAGAAAAATAATCGGGTGGCTGAATTCCATCGCGTTCGAACCCGCAAATGATTCCTAACCTGTTGATTGAAGCTCCACGTGATATCTTAAGATATACTAGTAAAATAGGGTAATATTAACGTAAAAAGATTCTTATTGTAAAAAGAATCGAAAAGAAATTATAAGACAACCTGTTACAAGAAATTAGATGGAAAAAGTGATGCTCAAAATCTAAATTTACATACTAACTAATAGACAAACGTTATGAATAGTGCTCAGGGGCATTTTCAACTTTTCACTTTTTCTTTTTAATTTTTACTTACGAACAAAGCCCCCCACACTTTCTTGAAAAATTCAAATCTACCCCCAAACAGGGGGTAAAGTGTCAAATAACCATTTTCATAAAAATCTTAAATAAACTCCACCCAAATATTCAACGGGTCATATCTTCTCGCTCGCAACGAGTTAAATTTTTCCGACACCATCGTTAAACTCGAAATAATTTTAGAAACACAATGTCACTAGCTATATGCAAAACGGACGATTTTTAAAAAATGCTAAATATTTGGGGTACTTTTCATACACGTTGATTTTGCGTTAAATTTTTAAAAGTCGACAATTCCATAGCGAAACGCGGAGATGCACATATATTGTTAATTTAAAATAACATTTAAATCTCTTACGGGTTATACCTTTTAGTTCGACTCGAGTTGCGCTTCAACGACATCATCGTTAGCCACAAAATAATTTTACTAAACGCAATAAAATACATTGAAAACCGAACCCCCGGCGCGAAGCGAGGGTTCGATAACTAGTTGGAACTAAAGTGAGACCAATTAAAAGCCGTGAAAAGTAACGCAAAGTAAGCGTCACTTAACCACATGAGACATGACCGAAAAGTGAGAGCGTAAGTTTTTTTAACCAATCAAAATTTAACACATGTATATTACTTAAAATGTTTCCACAAAATTTAAAATTCACTATAACACAACTTCAAATTTGACACTCACGGATTATACTCAAAATCTTCTCATTTTCCAGGAATATTAAATTTGTTTCCACTTTATAGTTATTATAGCGTGTGATCTAATCGTTAATTCACACAATTTTCATCAATAAGCTTAGTCAATAATGATAAGTTGATAAACTTTTACCCCTATTAGATAAAAAAAAAAAATTTCGTATTTGCGTGGAAACTAAATGATATAAATTTTCACTTTTATACTAAGATTGTTAATTGATACATTTTATACACTTTGTCTGAGTGACCACTGAGTTGTCCAATAAAACACACCATCCGGGTTCTGTAACACCCTAGTTATGGGCCTAAATGAAATATGTATATTGTGTTATTTTCTTATTATAATTTAAATATGATATTTAAAATTATGAGTAATTCATATGATTTAATTTTAAGGAGTGAAATAATAAATTATGAGTTGATAATTTATTATGTGACTAAATTAATGTGCTCGTGACGATGGTCACATAAAATATTAATTTGTGTAATTTGGATCTGTTAGGACTGCTTAACGAGGTACGTTGTATTTCAGATTGTAGATAAATTACCCTTGCCTTTTGAATAAAGTGACTACTCCTTTTGCTAAATGCACGTGGTTACACGTGGTATCTTGTGGTTTAGTTTTTTATTAGAAGTGCATGATTGGCTCTTTCCTTAATCTAATTCCATTTCATTTTGACACACAAATACAACTATGCATATCGATACACACCTTGATTTTATTATTGAGTATTAAATTAATGAATGAATGAAAGCCACTAATTTCGTTGTAACTTCATGCGATCCAGCTAAGAAACAAGGTAAATATTTATATTTATTTATATGATTCATAATGATTTATATGATATGATTTTATGAGTTTTATAGGTTTTTAGTATTTTTATGAAAACAAGATCTGTATGCTTAAATCGAAATAAAGCTACCTGATGTTGTGATATTATTGTTATGATCTTACAAAATACAGATACATATATTTATAATATATGATCTAGTATGTTTTTAAGGTACTATTTAAGAGATTTTGTAAGTTTGGTCATTTGTGAAGGAATGATCAAATCTGACTATATGTTGTGTATATGTTTAAATTGATAGCGGTTATAACTTGGTTATGATATGTGCATGATTCGGCTATACTTGATTTGTGTTAAATTTGTATAAATGGTGATTTAAATTTTAGGGTTCATGTTGGTATAATTGGGGATTTTGGTACTTTGATCCTAAATCTTGTGTATAAGTATTAGATCTTAGTGATTTTGGGAAAGAAATATGTGTACATATGTTTGGTGTATTTTTTTTGCTTGGATTTGGACACAGAACCTTATAGTGCTCGAAAACCCTATCTGTTTTGTGCATATTTTCTGTTAAATATGAAGCGTGATTCAACACTTGAACATTATACTAACTTGAGTTATTTTGTGGTGATTCTCAGGTGATAAACGAAAAGGTGAAGGCTCAGTGATATAAGACAACTGAGTGCTTGTGCTTCCAGGTGAGTGGGACTATCTTTATGGATGTGATTATACAGTGGCAAGTATAGTTATCCATGTCATGCTTAATTAGACTGTGTAATGAGTATGTGACCAGTGCAGTGACTATATGTGATTATGTGCGCACCCCGTGAACGTCGAGGTGTTTTGTACGACGTGCGTCGAGGTGTTTTGTGCGACGTAAGAGGTCAATGCTATTTACCTTGGTGTCGGGTAGTAGTATTGGGTCCAAGTGTTACTGATTGGTGGTATAGTGTGAATGACGAGTGCGTCACGTCTGGAAGACTATACCAGTGATTTAGTAATGGGGGCTATCGGTATATTCCAGCTTGATCAGCTACGGGTTGCCGGTCCTCTTGTTTATGGCTTTAAGTGATTAGTGACCAGTGCCTTTAAGCTGTGCTTGATGCTTGTAGTGATGTCCACCTAGATATTGTCATTCACTTAGCGTTATGCTAATTTCCCCCACAGTGTTTTGCCCTGCAGGTGTGTATTAGCAGCTTTTGGTGGGTTTTGCAAGGCAAGTCAAGATGTTTGACCCAGTGTATAACTCTGATGTTTTGTAATAATCTATATGGTCAACTGATTAGTATTAATAACGTAACACCTGTGATTTCGTGTAATCATATTACTATGTATTAATATATGATGTGTAAACTTTAAAGTCTTTCGCTGTGAGTGCTAAAAAAAATGTGTTTGTAAAAAGTATGGTGTTACAATTTGGTATCAGAGCATAGGTTTGGCAGTATGTGCACTGAGTACGTGACTTACTCCCAAACTTATGAATGTGTTGTGTCAAACATCTGAGTGGGGAATAAGTGAATGTAGAGATATGTGCCTAGGTGATTGTGCTTAGTGACAGGTGCTAACAGGTTATCAACTAAGCTTTTGTGAGATGATGTGTTTGCAGACAGGTATGGCTGACCAGACCATAAATAACAATGCCCCTGTGACTCCCGGACCCGGAATATTTAGAACGCCATCAGTGGAACATAGTCCCGAAAGTGATCCAGATGAATATGTTCATCAGCTAGAAAGTCAATTACAGGAAACTCGAGAAAAGGTAAAGGAATTGGAGGCCCACATTAGGCATTCAGCTGTGGTGTCTGAAGCTAATGATCCACCGATACCTCCAGGGTTTACTGGTAGTCAGTATACATCTGGCCCATCGGGTAGTGCTTCTCAACCATTCCAGTCTCAACCTCAAGTTAGACCTCAAGTGCCATATCAATCTTCCCAACAATACCAGTACCCTCTTTAATATCAGTACGCGACAACGAATCCATTTCAAACTCCTATGTTTCAGCAAGTGGTGAAGGAGAAGAAAAAGTGTACGTTCAAGTAGTTTATGGACTGCAAGCCCTCTGAGTATTCGGGTCATCGCGATCCGATTATGACAATGAATTGGCTAAGGGAAGTTGAACGGGCACTGAAAGCCTGTCAATGTGAACCAGAACTGTGGGTAACTTATGCCAGTCGACTGTTAAATAATCGAGCTATGGTTTGGTGGGATACAATTACTGCTCCTTTGTCTGAAGAGCAACTCAATCAGGTCACGTGGGAATAATTTTCTGCAAAGGTCCAAGAGCAGTACTGCACTGCATTTGATATCAATCGATTGAAGCAAGAGTTCATGCAAATGACGATGACTGAAGAAATGACAGTCGATGAAGCGTTTGAGCAGTTTATGGACAAGTTAAGGTTTGTGCATCAATGGATACCTGACGAACAATCTAGAGTTCAACGGTTTGTAGAAATTTTGCGACCTGAGTATCGCACAGTTGCAAGACTTGCTACTACTTTGTCACAAGCGCATATGTTAGCAAAGGTAACTGAAAGTGGCATTAAGGCGGCCAAAAGTGTGAAAACTGAAAGTGTGTCGCAAGTGAAACCAGTGGCAAGTCAGTCTAGCCAGCAATCAAAGAAATCAAGTCGGTTTAAGCAAAAAGGGCAATCTAGCCAGGGTGGATGAGTGTCAAGTGGTCAGAAAATATGGTGTAGAATGTGTAAGTCTTCACATAGTGAACAGTGTTCAACATTAACGAAACGGTGTTTGCATTGTGGTATAGTGGGACTTGAGCCTCAGGATTGTTCATTTAAGAATAATGTGTGTTGGAACTGTCATAAAGAGGGTCACAGATCTGCAGAGTGTCCAGCTGCAAGAAAGAGTTATTTCGGGGTAGGGTCCGGGTCAGGGGTACGTGCTGTGTCAGCTGGGGGATCATCTGCTTCCTTTGTGGGGCAGAAGTGCAAGAATCCTCCACAACCTGAAGCTAGAGCCTTTCAGATGTCAGTAGACGCTGCCACTGCTACTGACGATGCAATCACCGATATGTTCTTAGTAAATTCTTTGCCGGCTCATGTACTATTTGACTGTGGAGCAAATTGCTTGTTTGTGTCAACTACATTTTGTGCTAAGTTAAATGTGCCTGTTAGTGTAATAAATGAACCCTTAAGCGTCGAAGTGGGTAACGATAGGACAGTTCCAGTTACAAAGTTTGTGTCTAGAATTACTATTGACATAGAGGGTAGTCTTTTCCCTGTGACTTGTTTAGTGATGCCTATACCAAGCTTTGATGTAGTGTTAGGCATGAATTGGCTTAGTGACCATAAGGCCAGTATTAAGTGCGATAGGGAAGTTATCTCTTTTTCGGTGACTGGTGGGAAACGAGTAGTGGCTCGTGGTGATCACGGTAGGTTCCGTTGTCCATTATTGTCGATGATGAAAGCTCAGAAATCTTTGTCTAAGGGATGTGATTCTTTCTTAGCTTATGTGATTGATGTAAAGAAGGAAAAGAAAGTAGTGTCCGATATTCCTGTGGTGTCTGAATATCCAGAAGTGTTCCCAGATGAATTGCCAGGTTTACCGCCAATCAGGGAAGTTGAGCATAAGATCGAGTTAATGCCAGGGGCTACACCGGTTGCTAAATCTCCATATAGATTAGCTCCTTCAGAAATTCGTGAAATGATGTCTCAAATTCAAGAGCTGCTGGACCGCGGGTTCATTCGTCCGAGTTCTTCGCCGTGGGGTGCACCAGTGTTATTCGTGAAAAAGAAAGATGGTACACTACGAATGTGTATAGATTATCGTGAATTAAATAAAAGAACAGTGAAGAATAAGTATCCACTTCCTAGAATAGATGACTTATTTGATCAGCTTCAAGGAGCTTCGTTCTTTTCGAAAATAGATCTACGTTCGGGATATCACCAGGTTCGTGTTGCTGAATCTGACATTCCTAAGACTGCATTTCGTACTCGTTATAGTCATTATGAGTTCTTAGTGATGCCGTTTGGGTTAACCAACGCACCAGCAATTTTTATGGATCTTATGAATAGAGTGTGTAAATCGTTTTTGGATAAGTTTGTTATTGTGTTCATTGATGACATCTTAGTGTACTCCAAAACCGAATCCGAGCATGCTGAGCATTTAAGACAAGTGTTGGAACTCTTGAAACGTGAACAACTATATGCAAAATTTTCCAAGTGTGAGTTCTGGTTACGTGAAGTTCAATTTTTGGGTCATATTATCTGTGTGCAGAAGGTATAAAAGTGGATCCGTCTAAAATTGAAGCTGTGATGAATTGGAATTCACCAAAGAATCTGACAGAAATCAAGAGTTTTCTAGGATTGACCGGTTACTACCGACGATTTATTAAAGATTTTTCAAATATTGCAAGTTCTTTGACGAAGTTAACTAGAAAGGATGTGTCTTTTCAGTGGGGTAATGAACAGGAAACTGCGTTTCAGACCTTGAAAAGTTTATTGTGTCAAGCACCGATGTTAGCATTACCTGAGGGATTCGACGACTTCGTTGTGTATTGCGACGCGTCTTTATCCGGTTTGGGCTGTGTATTAATGCAAAGAGATCGTGTACTTGCATATGCGTCTCGACAGTTAAAACCAAGTGAAAAGAATTATCCAGCACATGATTTAGAAATGGCTGCAGTAGTGTTTGCGTTAAAGTTGTGGAGGCATTATCTTTATGGTACGCATTGTGTTATCTGCACCGATCATAAAAGTTTACAGTATATATTTTCGCAAAAAGAGATGAACATACGTCAGAGACGGTGGCAAGAATTAATTAAGGATTACGACTGTGAGATCAGATATCATCTTGGCAAGGCAAACGTCGTGTCTGATGCGTTAAGTTGTAAGAAATTCGCTGACAGTGTACAATTTAAGCGAATTGAGATTGTGTCTGATTTAGTGGATCGACTAAAGATAGTTCAACTCGAAGCATTACAAGATGAACATTTGAAATCTGAGTTAATGGTGAAAAGAAGAGTAGAGTTGATGAATGATTCTCGAGGATTAAAAACTTATCGTGAACGAGTTTGGGTGCCGTTACTTGGAGGATTGAGGGATTTAATCTTAAATGAAGCACATAAATCGAGATTATCTGTGCATCCCGGTATTACAAAAATGTACCATGATCTGAAAGTGTTATATTGTTGGCCAACTATGAAAGCGGACATCGCGCAATACGTGGAAAAGTGTCATATTTGCTCCCAAGTGAAAGCAAAACACCAGAAACCGTATGGGTCTTTGCGTCAATTAGAGATTCCAGAGTGAAAATGGGAACATATCACCATGGATTTTGTGACAAAACTACCTAGAACCCAGAAAGGAAATGACATGATTTGGGTAATAGTGGATCGTTTAACCAAAAGTGCGCATTTTCTAGCTACTAGTGAAACAACTTCGTTAACGAAATTAGCTCAGTTGTATCTGAATGAAATAGTATCGCGACATGGGATACCGTTGTCTATTGTGTCAGATAGAGATTACCGATTTGTGTCTAGTTTCTGGAACAGTCTACAAGAAAATTTAGGTACTCGTGTCAACCTAAGTACAGCTTATCATCCTCAGACTGACGGTCAAAGTGAACGAACTATTCAGACTTTAGAGGATATGTTAAGGGCTTGTGTTTTAGAGTATGGTGGATCGTGGGATTATCATCTGCCATTGATCGAATTTGCTTATAACAACTCCTGTCATTCAAGCATTGGCATGCCTCCGTATGAAATGTTGTATGGTAGAAAGTGTCAAACTCCATCGTGTTGGTTGGAGGCAGGTGAGAAACAGTTTGCGGGTCCAGAAATTGTGCATCAGACTGCAGAAAAAGTGGCTATCGCACGTAAAAAGCTGAAAGCTGCTAGAGATCGACAAAAGATGTATGCAGATCCTCGTTGATGACCAATGACGTTTACTGTGGGTGAACGTGTGTGTTTAAAAGTGTCACCGTGGAAGGGTGTAATTCGATTCGGCAAACGAGGAAAACTAGCTCCAAGGTACATTGGTCCTTTTAGAATTCGTCAAGTGCTAAACTATCAAACTGTAGTGTTAGATCTTCCTCCAGAGTTAGCTGGTATTCATGACACGTTCAACATCTGCTATATTCGTAAGTGTAAAGTGGACGATGAAAATCAAATTCTTCCGCTCCAAGATATGAAAGTAGATTCAAGTAAGAAATTGATGAAAGAACCAGTGAGGATCGTCGATAGAAAAGTGACTAAGTTATGTAAAAAGAAGATTCCCATGGTGTGTGTGGAATGGAAGCATAGTTTAGGCACCAATCTGACATGGGAGACGGAGGAGTTGATGACCTCTAAATACCCTCATCTGTTTAACCGTGACCAGATTTCGAGGACGAAATCTTTTAAGGGGGTAGATTTGTAACACCCTAGTTATGGGCCTAAATGAAATAGGTATATTGTGTTATTTTATTATTATAATTTAAATATGATATTTAAAATTATGAGTAATTCATATGATTTAATTTTAAGGAGTGAAAAAATAAATTACGAGTTGATAATTTATTATGTGACTAAATTAATGTGCTCGTGACGATGGTCACAGAAAATATTAGTTTGTGTAATTTGGACCTCGTTAGGACTGCTTAACGAGGTACGTTGTATTTCAGATTACAGATAAAATACCCGTGCCTTTTGAATAAAGTGACTACTCCTTTTGCTAAATGCACGTGGTTACACGTGGTATCTTGTGGTTTAGTTTTTTTTATCAGAAGTGCATGATTGGCTCTTTCCTTAATCTAATTCCATTTCATTTTGACACACACATACAACTATGCATATCGATACACGCCTTGATCTTATTATTGAGTGTTAAATTAATGAATGGATGAAAGCCACTAATTTCGTTGCAACTTCATGCGATCCAGCTAAGAAACAAGGTAAATATTTATATTTATTTATATGATTCATAATGATTTACATGATATGATTTTATGAGTTTTATAGGTTTTTAGTATTTTTATGAAAACAAGATCTGTATGCTTAAATCGAAATAAAGCTATCTGATGTTGTGATATTATTGTTATGATCTTACAAAATACAGATACATATACATATATTTATAATATATGATCTAGTATGTTTTTAAGGTACTATTTAAGAGATTTTGTAAGTTTGGTCATTTGTGAAGGAATGATCAAATCTGACTATATGTTGTGTATATGTTTAAATTGATAGTGGTTATAACTTGGTTATGATATGTGCATGATTCGGCTATACTTGATTTGTGTTAAATTTGTATAAATGGTGATTTAAATTTTAGGGTTCATGTTGGTATAATTGGGGATTTTGGTACTTTGATCCTAAATCTTGTGTATAAGTATTAGATCTTAGTGATTTTGGGAAAGAAATATGTGTACATATGTTTGGTGTGTTTTTTGTGCTTGGATTTGGACACAGAACCTTATAGTGCTCGAAAACCCTATCTGTTTTGTGAATATTTTCTGTTAAATATGAAGCGTGATTGAACACTTGAACACTATACTAACTTGAGTTATTTTGTGGTGATTCTCAGGTGATAAACGAAAAGGTGAAGGCTCAGTGATATAAGACAACTGAGTGCTTGTGCTTCCAGGTGAGTGGGATTATCTTTATGGATGTGATTATACAGTGACAAGTATAGTGATCCGTGTCATGCTTAATTAGACTGTGTAATGAGTATGTGACCAGTGCAGTGACTATATGTGATTATGTGCGCACCCAGTGAACATCGAGGTGTTTTGTGCGACATGTGTCGAGGTGTTTTATGGGACGTAAGAGGTTAACGCTATTTACCTTGGTGTCGGGTAGTAGTATTGGGTCCAAGTGTTACTGATTGGTGGTATAGTGTGAATGACGAGTGAGTCACGTCTGGAAGACTATACCCGTGATTCAGTAATGGGGGCTATCGGTATATTCCAGCTTGATCAACTACGGGTTGCCGGTCCTCCTGTTTATGGCTTTAAGTGATTAGTGACCAGTGCCTTTAAGCTGTGCTTGATGCGTGTAGTGATGTCCACCTAGATATTGTCATTCACTTAGCGTTATGCTAATTCTCCCACAGTGTTTTGCCCTGCAGGTGTGTATTAGCAGCTTTTGGTGGGTTTTGCAAGGCAAGTCAAGATGTTTGACCCAGTGTATAACTCTGATGTTTTGTAATAATCTATATGGTCAACTGGTTTGTATTAATAACGTAACACCTGTGATTTCGTGTAATCATATTACTATGTATTAATATATGATGTGTAAACTTTAAAGTCTTTCGCTGTGAGTGCTCAAAAAAAAATGTGTTTGTAAAAAGTATGGTGTTACAGGTTCAATTTCTGGCTATATCAAATTGCTAAAAAAAGTGAGTGTGACTAGAGGGTGCACATGATGTGCAAATCACCCGGTACCAGGTCTCTCGCTCGGGGGAATTGATTACCCGAAGTTTTACCTTGTATGAGGGAGTCAATGTGCTCATTCATAGGAGGTTTCCTTGTTTACAAAAAAAAGTTTATACATTCTCTTTTTTCGTAATGCCTATGTATCTGACTCATTTTGCGAGCCCACTAATTCCATAGCGATTATCCATTTTGTGAATAGCCTGAGAGTCATTCCAAGTGCAATTTTGTGTACGTGGGGGGGGGGGGGGTAGTTTTTTACCTTTGTGGATTGGAATTCATGGCATCCACTTTAAAATAGTAAATCATAACCACTCCACCATCACTCCGTGCTAGTAGATGCATTCTTTATAGATAAAGATACAATAATTCTAATTCAAAAAAGCATGAGTTGATAAAAACAAGTATTGGGCTAGTCACGCGTTGCGGTGATATCATTTTAAATAAAAAGAAAATAACAAAAAAAAAAATTGAAAAAAATCCACTGCAAGGACTCAAACCCGAGACCATTTGGTAAAAACAAAAAGCACCAAACCACCAAGCCACTAAGACACTTTTGTTATATGGTTAAAAAAATTGAAAGTATTTATATAGTCAAAAACGTCCTTTTGCATAAAATAAAGAAAAAAAAAGTCGCCAAGTTTCGAACCCCTGACCACCAAGTTAACAGACAGGCATTTACATAGGGATGGCGCCCGCGGGTAATGGGCACGGGTTCTATATACCCGCGACCCGCCTGTCGGGTTGCTTTTTTGCTCGTTGAGACCCGTTACTAGCCCGCGGATAAATTTTTTTTGCCCATGCCCGTTGAAGCGACCCGTCCTAATCCATCCGGACGAAATCCATATCGATTATAAATGATTCACAACAGTTGATTACATCGCGAGGTATTTGACCTCTATATGATACATTTTACAAACATTGCATTCGTTTTTCAAAAGACACTCTTTCATTACATCGAAAGTTGACGGCATGCATACCATTTTATAATATATCTAACTATAATTGACTTAATAATAATCTTGATGAACTCAACGACTCGAATGCAACGTCTTTTGAAATATTTCATGAATGACTCCAAGTAATATCTTTAAAATGAGCAATTGCACAGCGAAAGACTTCTTTCATACCTGAAAATAAATATGCTTTAAAGTGTCAACCAAAAGGTTGGTGAGTTCATTAGTTTAACATAAATAATCATTACCAACATTTTAATAGACCACAAGATTTCTCATAAGTAAACGTCCCGTGCATAGAGACAAAATATCATTCATATGGATTGAACACCTGGTAATCGACATTCACAAGATGCATATAAGAATATCCCCATCATTCCGGGATCCTCCTTCGGACATGATATAAATTTCGAAGTACTAAAGCATCCGGTACTTTGAATGGGGCTTGTTGGGCTCGATAGATCTATCTTTAGGATTCGCGTCAATTAGGGTGTCTGTTCCCTAATTCTTAGATTACCATACTAAAAGGGGGCATATTCGATTTCGATCATTCAACCATATAATGTAGTTTCAATTACTTGTGTCTATTTCGTAAAACAGTTATAAAAGCAGCGCATGTATTCTCAGCCCAAAAATATAAAGGGGAAAAAGGCAAATGAAACTCACCATACTGTATTTTGTAGTAAAAATACATATAACAATATTGAACAACTGAACAATGCAGGGTTGGCCTTGGATTCACGAACCTATATCATTTGTGTACTTATTAATATACATAATTGTAATCGAACAAATTTCTATGTTATTATTATTAATAATATACTAGTTATATCATTTTTATGTTAATAATATATATTTTAAATAGTAAAAATATTAATATAGTTAAGTTTTGTTTTAAACATATTTTTATATAACCATCTTTTTTTTGTTAAATTAATGATAATACTAATAATAATAATTTTAATTAAAATGATAACTAAATAATAATGTTTTTAATAATAGTTATAATGATCTTCAATAACAATACTGATATTAACGTTTATAATAATAAGGATAGTGTTAATACTTATGTCAAAAATAGTAATACTTATATTGATATTAATACTGTTATTAATAATCATAAATTAATACTAATGCTACTATTAATGAAAATAATAATAAATTATATTATTTTCATACTAATAATGATAATAATAATCATAATCGTAATAATGATAATAATATTTATACTTAGTAATAAAATGATACGATTTTATTTTAAGATAATAATATTAGTATTATCAATAATAATAATAATTTATAAATGATTCTTATACTAATAATAATAACAATAATAATAATACTTATAATTCAATTACTTTTAACAATAATAATCTTAGCATCAATAATAATAATAATAATAATAATAATAATAATAATAATAATAATAATAATAATAATAATAATAATAATAATAATAATAAATAATAATAATAATAATAATAATAATAATAATAATAATAATAATAATAATAATAATAAATAAATAAAGAAAATAGGCTACCTTAAGAGAAGTCCCAAAAAAATGTAATGTCACAGCCGGGTCTCGAACCCAAGACCACTCGCTACCCCGAAAGACTCCAAACCGTTGGGCTATCGCCCAATTATGTGTATATAATCCCCTCTCAGCTTTATTTAACCCTTCACCCGAATCCATCTTCTTCCTCACAATTCTTAAACCGACACGAACCAGACCAGATTAACAGTTATTAATTGTTTTGACTTAGGATTGGATATAGAAACATATATTTACAACTTGCATTAGGGATTTCAAATCAACAGACACACAAAAAATTAAAACAGACAGATACAGTTACGTAAAAAAAAATATGAACTCAACGTTTGATTTTAAATTCTAGACACTTTTAGGTTGTAGTTAAAACATGAGATAGGTTCTAAATCCTCCCAGGAAACTTTTCAAACCATCAACCGATCCAAAAACTTCAAAAAGAATTCGAATTTGGCTTAAGAACATTTGTTGACTTTTTTTATTCAAAAACTTTGACTCCAAAATTTGTACTAGATATTAGGAATTGAGATATGAGACTTTGCAGAAAGTTTTAATATCAGATTACAAACACAACTGTATTTATACATTTTGCAATTGGATTTGAATTTGAGTTTTTGGTGAAAAGATGAAGGTACAGGGGAACCGACGATTTGCCTTCTGGTTTTCTTTTTAATTTGATCAAATTGAAGCAAATAGATGAGTGTGTAAGTTATAGTTGATGGTAAAGGGTTGAATGAATTCATTATCACTGGAATGGATCATTATCTGATACTTTGTATGCGTCGACTTCATCAGACAAGAAGGACGAATATGAAAATAAAAAAATAAAAGTTGAAAGCAATGGCTAACAAATTTTTGGAGTTGTTCAGTGATTAGATACAGCTTTGTATGAATCAATAGATAGAAACAAATTAATCACTGCTTGAAAACGATTTGCAACAGAAAATTCGCCTTTATTTGTATTTATACATGTATATAATAATATTTATACTTATATATTCGTATCTGTATTTATATATATTTATATATGTGTATTTATATCTAATATTCTGTAACTGAATGTATTTATACGTACAGCTGTAATTATATATATCCGTATTATTTATATATGGTTATATATATACCTTTATAAATTTATAGCTTATAATTAATATTATCAATTAATAAATATATAGTTAATAATAATAATTCTAATGAATGATAATTATATTATATTAACAATACAAATTAATAATAGACTTACTAATAATACTAATGATAATAATAAAATGTTTAATAATAATAATACTAATTATAATATTATTAATAATATCACAATTTATGTACATCCAATTTCATATTTGTCATAATATTATCAATACTGATATTTATTTTAATAATAATGATGAAAGTAATAATATTATTATATCAACTTTATTTTAATTTGTTTTATATATCTATGCATACTATTACTTATGTAATATTTAATAATCATATAATAATAACTTTTGTTGAATATTTAAAATTTATAAGTAGTACAATATCATAATACTCATATATATTTATGTATAACATCACTTTACATTACACTTACTTATTTTTATATCTTACATATTTAATTTCTAATGTTTAAATTATATTTTAGATTTCAATATATTATATACATTTACATTTATATTTATGTACCTATTTATTTACAAACAGTTGTTCGTGAATCGTCGGGCATAATCAAAGGTTAATTGATTACATGAATATAAATTCCAAATCTTTCGAGACTTAATATTACAGGCTTTGCTTATCGTGTCGGAATCATATAAAGATTAAAGTTTAAATTTGATCGTAAATTCCCAGGTCATCACAGTACCTACCCGTTAAAAGAAATTTCGTCCCGAAATTTGATAGAGGTCGTCATGGCTAACAGTAAGAATGTTATTATGACGAATATACATTGATGTATAGAGTTTTATCATGATTAAGAAATACAAATAAAATAATTCAATTTCTCGAAGCGTATGAGTGAAGCTATCGTAAAAGAGCGAAATGAGTAAATGTAGAATTATTTTAACTGATGACGTAGTTATGATTGATTTCCGGAATTCATGGGATTTAAAAAAAATCTTCGCAATAAGATTTTGTTCTTCGGCGATTAAGGAAATTAAGATTTCTATAATTAAATACGGTGATCTGCCTCGATTAATCTGTCTGATATTTCCACTATAAATTAAGCTCTTCCGTTCCATTATTCTCACCATTCTTATGCTTTCTTTCTTAGTTCATACATTTAAAAGATTGTGAAAATGCTAAATCCCGTTCTAATCCTTGATATTTTCCTAATTATCATTTCTGTCATCCTTCTTTTCAATCTTTCACCAGGAAAATCTATTTACTTCTACTATTACTTTGGGTGATTCTATTCTTAATTATACCGTGTCTTTATATTGCTATTCGTATTAATATCCACGGTTTGTGACCTCCGTGTTGTTATTGGGCTTTATATTTTCTCTTATATTTTGGAGCTCTTTGCCTTTTTTATTCTCCTCTCGATTCCTAGTAATGCGAGCAACGGTTTAGAATTCATAGATATGAATTTCGAATTGAACATAGTTAATCTTCTAAGAAAGAAATGGTAATAGCACGATCTTGATTCGTCAAATTACCAGAATATCCGGGAAAGATAGAACTATCAAGAAAATATGTTCTTGATATGTTTATATATCAGATAAAATGTAAGAGTCGTGTAACATGGCACATGATGACGTTATAATCTGTGAATCATCATGTCTCATTTAGAAACTCAGCATGACTTACTGTAATATAATCACGTTGATCAAGTGTCATTATATTATACTAACTCATGCATCAGTTCCTAACATTACTTCAATAACATTCATATTTTAAATTCGAAAGTTTACAAAATATAGAAACTAACAGTTTCTATATGAGGTAACACTGATAGCACGAAGAGATTAATGATTTCAGATAAGAATAGTTATAAAAATATCTTCAGAAATATGGAGGATATTTATAAGGAAAGATACGATAATATCTTGGAATTTTAGAATCAAATTGTGATGAAGAAATTCATTCACAATGATTTAGAGAGATTAAGGAGCAAGGTATTCGCTAAAGACTTCAGCAGGCATTGAATCATTTGGATTCTTTGAAGTCAAACTTATTCTTTGTGATTTGTCCACGGTTTCCTTCATAGTTTCGCATAATCCGCTTTTCGGTACTAAATTTTCTATTGAGTGTTTCCAATACTCCATTCTTTATCATCAAACCTTTGATCATTTAGACCATCTACAATTTTTCTGTTTCCTCTGCAGTTAATGCTACGATATTTGAATCATCGGCTATTATTCCGAAGTGGTTTCAAGAGAATTGTGTTTTTAGATGATTAAACGCTGATGGTAACATGGTGGAATATGAAAGGTTCCCTGGTAACAATAAAAGAGCACGCGTATATATCAACGTTATAATAAGGTTGTTTCGTACGAAAAGTCGAAGGTGTCTTGTTGGAGCTGTGACAAAATTGGCTAATTTAGAAAGAGATTGCAAAGTTATTTTCGATAATAATAACGCTAAAGGAATTAGCACAGTTGCACGTTGTCATAACCCGACCTTAACCATAAGGACGAATACAATAACATATGATTTCATCGCGAGGTATTGACCTCTATATGCGACATTCTTCAAAAACTGCATTCGTTTTTACAATACAAACCATAGCTTTTATTACAAATACAAGGTTTAAACAACTTAATAATGATTATCATTTAGCGATAATCTTAGACTTACAAACTTTACATGTGATAATAACAATACGACCTCCAACATATTTTACATTACAAATCCTCCGATATGCAGTTTTATTTTTGACACAAATATGCATACTCAAGATCTTGCTTAAATTCAACATGTTGCAGCGGAAGCTTTTAGTTATCACCTGAGAATAAACATGCTTAAAACGTCAACATAAAGTTGGTGAGATATAGGTTTAATGCCGGCAGCGTTATAAATATAGACCACAAGATTTCATATATAAACGTTTTAATAAAAATATTCTAAGTTGTTGAGCACTTGATAACCATACTTAACATTTAATCAACGTTGTATATTCCCTTTATTATGAAATCTTACTACACCGTACCAAGTGTAGTCACCGAAACGAAGTACTGTGCAACCGTTGAATACTGGTCGCCCAGTCCGGTTGGGGTTGTCAGGCCCGATAGATCTATCAACAGGATTCGCGTTTACAATACCTCATGTAAATAATAGTTACCAAGCTACACGGAAGTATGCCAGTGGTACAACTCAACGTAGAATATATATTTTTAATCACTTGTGTCCATAACGTAAATCATAAAATGCATGTATTCTCATCCCGAAATATTTAGAGTTTAAAAGTGGGACTATATACTCACTTTTGCCTTGAAGGTAATAAACACGACTTGGTCTCCGATTGATATCACAAACCTAACCATATATATAATATATCAACATATTTTATTTTCAAGTAATCGTTACATATATATATATATATATATATATATATATATATATATATATATATATATATACTTTTAATACTTTTAATACTTTTAATATTTTCTTAGTCCGTAGTTAGCAGTCCGATGTTAGTGGTCCACAATTAGTTGCTTAAATAAAATAAATAAAGACCCCATCGTATTCGTATTGATCAGAATTAATCTCGACCCATGGTACCATGTTGTCAAGTGACGTGTTGCGTACATAAAGTACCGTGTTGTCAAATGACATGTTGCGTACAATCATGAGGTCTTATGATTAATCTTCTCGTGTTGTTTACGGGTGGTCCTGAAATATATAAAATCAAATCATAAGTAAATATATATTAAATATTATGTTAATTAGCCAAGATATGATTAATCCGATTTTGTCATAATATGATATATTACAGGTCTTGAAGTGTTTTTTTAAAAATCAAATTAGAAGGATCTATTTAGTTTGCGAACAAGTTTGAAATCACTCAAACTATGTTCTTGTTGTTAAAATTTTACAACACAAAATAAGATAGCTATATAAATATGAATCGAATAAGGTTATGAATAAGGTTACTACCTCAAGTTACTTGTACAAAGCTACTGGAAAAGGTAAGAAAAATCTTGGAATCAAAAGAGTGGTGGAGTGGGATTGAAAGATTGGAAGTAATCTCCTTGAAATCGGATGACTATATTGATACGTTCTTGAGTAGGTAAATGAAGAGAGATTAGGGAGTGAATTAACTTGAAAGAAAATTGGAAATGAAATTGTATGTGTGTGTGTGCAAAATCGCATGATTATGGGATGGATATATAGGAGATTTAGTTTGTTTTCTTGCACAAAAGTCACACATGAGGTTAAATGGCTGGTTCCCACATGTAACATCATGTCTATTGGCTGATTATTGAAGTTTATTGTTGGTATATACCAATAGTAAATACGTATAGAAGCTGGGTATGATACGGTTACATATACCCTAGATATACTTGTAGAAATTTTGAGGAATCGGAACAAGAATTCAAATATGGACGGGTTTATAACTGTAAAAGAGGCTCAAAAACTGGGCTTTTATTTTTGGGTCAAACCGGGACAAAATAAAATTTTAAGACATTTTTAATAAAGCAATGTTAGCCCAAAAAAAATTTCCAAGCTGACCTGGCAGCTCGACCCCAGCCAGGGGCTCTGCCCCTTGGACCCCGCCAGGGGTTGCCACCCCTTAGACCCCGCTTATCGGGCGCGCTGCCCCCGAACCCCCGTCATAATCAAGATAAGTTAAAACAAGTGTGCACTCCACACTTCCCCAAACTTGTTCGATATTTATCAAGATTATTTTGGTTACAAATTAATCCCATTACACTTAAATCATATTGGTGACATAGATCACCAACACATTATAGATTGTAAGTATATATATGTCAAAGAACGTTACATATAGTTATCGTTTTGAAAACTTAAGTTTGTGGTCTCAAAGTATACTTATAACTCATTGTTGTTAGTTCACAATGAAATGTTAAACCATCCTTAAATCATGTTAAATATGTATAGATATGTACATATACATAATCGTATAATTATCGTGTGTTATATAGTTCGTGATATCATCGGTCAAATTGGACGGTCAAACGTTGTGTGAAACTCTTTTCAAAAACATAAGTCTCAACAGTTTGGATTGCTTATCATGTTGGTAAGGTTTATTTTATGTAAATATTAATCTCATAAGTATAAAACGATCGGAAAATCCGGGTCGTTACACGCGTTAAGCGTTTACTCAGTTTCCGAGAGTTTTCAGGTGCATAACTATATGTATAAATCTTTTCTTCTGTAGATGAAGCGCGGTTGGTTCATCTTCTCGATTGAGGTGTTTTCAAGAATCATGAAAGGTTTGAACGCAGAATGTAATCGTGAAGATACAAATGATGTTTAAGACGAAATCAAGTGGCAAACTTGAAGAATTGTTTAGTTTCATATGTTATAATCAATATTTTAATTCATTTTAATTGTCCAATGTTATTAGTCCACAGTCGATAGTCAATAGTTGACAGTCCAATAATTCATATATAGTTTAATATATAATATTCGAATTAATTAATAAGTGTCGTGACCCGTATACGTCTCAGACTCGGTCACAACTCAAACTATATATATTATTGTAGAATCAACCTCAACCCTGTATAGAGAACTCGATCATTACTGCATATAGAATGTCTATGGTTATTCCAAATAATATATATAGATGCGTCAATATGATATGTCAAAACCTTGTATACGTGTCCCGATATTTAAAGTGCGTAAAAAATAAATAACAGAAATTAAATAACGATAAATAAAGTGCGTAAAGTAAATAACAGAAATTAAATGACGATAAATAAAATTGCGAGAATATAAATTGCGATAAATAAATTGCGATAAAATAAAATTTAATACGGAATTAACAGTTAGCTAGGAACAGTTAGCTAGGATCTTGTTATCGTGGATTCTTAACAAAATTTCATATTGTTAATTAGTCTGTTTCTAATCAATTTTTATTGTGTCCATTATTTCTTCATTATGCCACTTGTTGGATTCTGATAGGTCAAAATCCAAATATGAAATTTAATAAAAAGGGTTATTCTGCGGTGAACGGATACGTATATCTTTGGATGTAAGTAGGATAGTAAATGGCTTGTTGAATCAGATTCGAAGAATGTACAATGTAATTTATTAATGTGAAATATAAATATTCCTTGGGTATTACCTACCCGTTAAAATATTTTCATCATTAACAGTTTGTACAAAAGAATTTTTAATTACAATCTTTATGAAAACATATATACATATATATTTTCTTTAGATGTAATCATAGATTTAATGAGTTAATATTATATTAGACTCATTTGATTTACCGTTAGAATAAGAATATATAATCTCTAAAACATTAAAGATTATATAATCGCCATGTCGAACGAAGATAAATAAGGTAGAATGATTCGTAGAACGATGATTATACTCGAGGTACAGAATGAGAAATTGGGTATGGGATGTTGAAACTTATGTTGTTGGTTCTCCTTGGTATCTATGGTGCGTAAGACGTTGATGTTCGAGGTACAGATTGTAATGTTGAGGTGTTACTGGTTATGATGTTGGTGCTGCTGATGGTGGTACTGTTTATGCTGCTGGTGCTGCTGCTGGTGTTTGTAACCTTCTTACCATATTCTCCAAAGCCACTACCCGAGCGCGAAGCTTGTTGACTTCTTCTATTACACCGGGGTGATTGTCGGTTCGGACGAGTGGATAAATAAGATCTAGAATTTGGTATAGTATATGATCGTGGCGAGATACTCTGGAAATGAGAGAGAAAATGGTGTTTCGGACAGGTTCGTCGGTAAGTGCTTCAGGTTCTTCGTCAAGAGGACAATATGGTGGATGAAAGGGATCACCTTCTTCTTGTCTCCAATGATTAAGTCGACTACGAACCCATCAGATGAATTGGGGATGGTTGATTGATGGATTCATTCTGGTGACACCGCTTTCGGAGCTTAGGTGAATATCCATGTCGGAATAGCTGTCGGAATAACTATCGGAATAGCTATCGAAATCTGAGGGACTCGAACTGGTTGAGGAATTCATCTCGTACAATCAGATGAAGGATTTTCGATAAGAAATAGATTATAGGATGTAGATTAGTACCCTGCAATACATAATTTACATATGCATATATAATACTAAAATCCCATAAGTTACGGAGGAATCTACAGAAAATGTCAGGCAAAGTTTACAATAACATATACGCTAAGATATGAATTAGCAGATATTCTAAGATATGAATTTTGTCTATACACTAATCATGCAATCAATGCAATAAGATGTGTCTAGACTAAGGATGATAAGCAAATGATTCTCTAAGAATGATAAGCAGGTAATTTTCGACACAAAATGATAAGCAAAAATTTTGACATGCAGACACGGTCAAAGTCCAGACTCACTAATGCATCCTAACGACTATCAGTTAGACACACTAATGCAAGACCCGGTTCGCTAAGACCACCGATCTAATACCAACTGAAGCGACCCATCCTAATCCATCCGAACAAAATCCACATCGATTATAAATGATTCACAACAGTTGATTACATCGCGAGGTACTTGACCTCTATATGATACATTTTACAAACATTGCATTCGTTTTTCAAAAGACAATCTTTCATTACATCGAACGTTGACGGCATGCATACCATTTTATAATATATCTAACTATAATTGACTTAATAATAATCTTGATGAACTCAACTACTCGAATGCAACGTCTTTTGAAATATTTCATGAATGACTCCAAGTAATATCTTTAAAATGAGCAATTACACAGCGGAAGACTTCTTTCATACCTGAAAATAAATATGCTTTAAAGTGTCAACCAAAAGGTTGGTGAGTTCATTAGTTTAACATAAATAATCATTACCAACATTTTAATAGACCACAAGATTTCTCATAAGTAAACGTCCCGTGCATAGAGACAAAATATCATTCATATGGATTGAACACCTGGCAATCGACATTCACAAGATGCATATAAGAATATCCCCATCATTCCGGGATCCTCCTTTGGACATGATATAAATTTCGAAGTACTAAAGCATCCGGTACTTTGGATGAGGCTTGTTGGGCTCGATAGATCTATCTTTAGGATTCGCGTCAATTAGGGTGTCTGTTCCCTAATTCTTAGATTACCAGACTAAAAGGGGGTATATTCGATTTCGATCATTCAACCATATAATGTAGTTTCAATTACTTGTGTCTATTTCGTAAAACATTTATAAAAGCAGCGCATGTATTCTCAGTCCAAAAATATAAAGGGGAAAAAGGCAAATGAAACTCACCATACTGTATTTTGTAGTAAAAATACATATAACAATATTGAATAACTGAACAATGCAGGGTTGGCCTTGGATTCACGAACCTATATCATTTGTGTACTTATTAATATACATAATTGTAATCGAACAAATTTCTATGTTATTATTATTAATAATATACTAGTTATATCATTTTTATGTTAATAATATATATTTTAAATAGTAACAATATTAATATAGTTAAGTTTTGTTTTAAACATATTTTTATATAACCATCTTTTGTTTGTTAAATTAATGATAATACTAATAATAATAATTTTAATTAAAATGATAACTAAATAATAATGTTTTTAATAATAGTTATAATGATCTTTAATAACAATACTGTTATTAACGTTTATAATAATAAGGATAGTGTTAATACTTATGTCAAAAATAGTAATACTTATATTGATATTAATACTGTTATTAATAATCATAAATTAATACTAATGCTACTATTAATGAAAATAATAATAAATTATATTATTTTCATACTAATAATGATAATAATAATCATAATCGTAATAATGATAATAATATTTATACTTAGTAATAAAGTGATACGATTTTATTTTAAGATAATAATATTAGTATTATCAATAATAATAATAATTTATAAATGATTCTTATACTAATAATAATAACAATAATAATAATACTTATAATTCAATTACTTTTAACAATAATAATCTTAGCATCAATAATAATAATAATAATAATAATAATAATAATAATAATAATAATAATAATAATAATAATAATAATAATAATAATAATAATAATAATAATAATAATAAAGAAAGAAAATAGGCTACCTTAAGAGAAGTCCCAAAAAAATGTAATGTCACAGCCGGGTCTCGAACCCAAGACCACTCGCTACCCCGAAAGACTCCAAACCGTTGGGCTATCGCCCAATTATCTGTATATAATCCCCTCTCAGCTTTATTTAACCCTTCACCCGAATCCATCTTCTTCCTCACAATTCTTAAACCGACACGAACCAGACCAGATTAACAGTTATTAATTGTTTTGACTTAGGATTGGATATAGAAACATATATTTACAACTTGCATTAGGGATTTCGAATCAACAGACACACAAAAAATTAAAACAGACAGACACAGTTACGTAAAAAAAAAATATGAACTCAACGTTTGATTTTGAATTCTAGACACTTTTAGGTTGTAGTTAAAACATGAGATAGGTTCTAAATCCTCCCAGGAAACTTTTCAAACCATCAATCAATCCAAAAACTTCAAAACGAATTCGAATTTGGCTTAAGAACATTTGTTGACTTTTTTTATTCAAAAACTTTGACTCCAAAATTTGTACTAGATATTAGGAATTGAGATATGAGACTTTGCAGAAAGTTTGAATATCAGATTACAAACACAACTGTATTTATACGTTTTGCAATTGGATTTGAATTTGAGTTTTTGGTGAAAAGATGAAGGTACAGGGGAACCGACAGTTTGCCTTCTGGTTTTCTTTTTAATTTGATCAAATTGAAGCAAATAGATGAGTGTGTAAGTTATAGTTGATGGTAAAGGGTTGAATGAATTCATTATCACTGGAATGGATCATTATCTGATACTTTGTATGCGTCGACTTCATCAGACAAGAAGGACGAATATGAAAATAAAAAAAATAAAAGTTGAAAGCAATGGCTAACAAATTTTTGGAGTTGTTCAGTGATTAGATACAGCTTTGCACGAATCAATAGACAGAAACAAATTAATCACTGCTTGAAAACGATTTGCAACAGAAAATTCGCCTTTATTTGTATTTATACATGTATATAATAATATTTATACTTATATATTCGTATTTGTATTTATATATATTTATATATGTGTATTTATATCTAATATTCTGTATCTGAATGTATTTATACGTACAGCTGTAATTATATATATATCCGTATTATTTATATATGGTTATATATCTACCTTTATAAATTTATAGCTTATAATTAATATTATCAATTAATAAATATATAGTTAATAATAATAATTCTAATGAATGATAATTATATTATATTAACAATACAAATTAATAATAGACTTACTAATAATACTAATGATAATAATAAAATGTTTAATAATAATAATAGTAATTATAATATTATTAATAATATCACAATTTATGTACATCCAATTTCATATTTGTCATAATATTATCAATACTGATATTTATTTTAATAATAATGATGAAAGTAATAATATTATTATATCAACTTTATTTTAATTTGTTTTATATATCTATGCATACTATTACTTATGTAATATTTAATAATCATATAATAATAACTTTTGTTGAATATTTAAAATTTATAAGTAGTACAATATCATAATACTCATATATATTTATGTATAACATCACTTTAAATTACACTTACTTATTTTTATATCTTACATATTTAATTTCTAATGTTTAAATTATATTTTAGATTTCAAAGTATTATATACATTTACATTTATATTTATGTACCTATTTATTTACAAACAGTTGTTCGTGAATCGTCGGGCATAATCAAAGGTTAATTGATTACATGAATATAAATTCCAAATCTTTCGAGACTTAATATTACAGTCTTTGCTTATCGTATAGGAATCATATAAAGATTAAAGTTTAAATTTGATCGAAAATTCCCGGGTCATCACACCCGTGACCCGCAGGTAAACCCGCGGGTAATAATAATATACAACTTTGTTATTTTTTGGAAAAGTTAGAAAATTTTACAATTAACATGTGTAAAATGACGTGAAAGTCAATTATTTTACTTACATGTAACATTATATTTTTAATCATTATTGTATTACAAAAATCTCTTTTAAATTAATATTTATATGTATATACTCGTGGATAAATTAAAAACAATCTCATGAATTAGCGGATCGGGTTTTACCCGCGGCGGGAAGTATGTACCTGCGACCCGCCCGCGACCCGTTGGCGGGTATAATTTTTTACCCGTACCCGTGCCCGCGGGTAAGTTTTTATGATTTTACCCGCCCATCACGAATCGGGTACTCGCAGTTCAGGGGTTTTTTCTCGCCCATTGCCATCACTACGTTTACCCACTCAATACTTTTATATTATAATTAGCACATTAATTATTTATTATCTAAAAATTCAAGTTTTTTTAAAATAACAAATTGTGATGAATAGTAAATGATATATTCTCAATTGATAATATTAGTAATATATAGTTACAAGATTAGGAGTTACGAATATTAAGAGACACATACTAATAACTAATAATGAGATATACTAAATGATTACTAATGGTGAGTATAATAACTGACTAGTCCGGATCCGGTCCGGACGATGCGGCGGAGACTTTCGGCATGCGTGTTCATATTTAACGTAATGTGTTAAGCGTCGTTGTAGAAGTCGTTGTGTTTAACGTTTTTTAAAAAGTGTCCGTTTCGAACGTAGTTAGTTTCGTTTTGTTCATAAAATTATTTCGAGTCTAACGGTGCTGTCGAAAAAATTTAACTCGCGGCGAACAGGAAAATATGGGATGTCGAAGTGGTTGTGTGGAGTTTTTATTTTAAGTAAGAGAATTTATGTTTTACCCCCCTTGAGTTTGGTGTATTTTTTGCAAGTTGGTTATAGTTGGGGGGTTTAAAGTGAAAAATGGGGTGGGGGAGGGGGTTTCGTTTCCCCCTGATGGAACGACCAAGTTTCCCTCTTCTTTTAGTATATTTATATAATAATATAATATATAATATAATATAATGGTGAGTATAATGACTAATAAATATATTGTCTAATATCCCTCCGCGGTAGGAGAGGGAGGGGAGTGAACATCAAACTGGATAATACTTTTTTCGTATATGTTGCTTTGAATAGATTGATATTCACAGATATGGTTGTATATTGCTTGACTGCGTGTTCCTTTTTCGTAATGTGTTTTTTTTCTTTAACGCCGTAACTTGCTTTACTTAAGGACTGAGCAGGATTAGGGCAAACAACGTTTTTTCGGCGATAACAATATTCTTTAACGCTGCAAAAAAGAATTTTGGTATCAAGCTAGACGGCTCATCCTCGCGCTGATAATTTGAAACAACCCAACACGTATTTAAACCGGTCCGTAATTTTTTTTTTAATACATTAGTATCATTAACATTTAGGTACCAATTATGTTTCCAAAAACATCTTTAATACAATAGTAAGTTTAATAAACTTTAAAATATTTAATACATGAGTTAAATATCCAACAAAACCGAGCATGATGATTGGGGATACGCTACCCAATCCTAATAACTCCAAAAGCACATCATCTAAAGCAAACTATGCGAGTCCACTAGTCCCCATGCTTACCCGAGTCACCGCCTCCATGCAAATCTATAAAAATGTAAACAACGAGAGGGTAAGCTAACGCTTAGTGAGTGAAAATATACTACATACATATATATGCACAAAATGGACACGCCACACAACAAATCAAAATATCACATACCGGAGCATCCAAGCATAAAGGCAAGCTAAACTAAGCATACCGTACGATCACTAAGCAACAAGCTAAAGATACATCAACAAATATAAATTCACCAACGACGATGTGAACAATGCCAATAAGCTTCACCCGGAGGGTTGGCTACATCACAACAATACAACAATATATATATAACAAAGCGTAAACCGCCCAAGATTAACCCCTTAACCCGAGTATCGAAAACCAAATACCAAAATGAAGATTGGCCGAACTACACGAGCCTTAGTAAATCCGCGTCCACACGAGACTACTATCTTCAATACCACAACAACATCGAGGTTGGTCGAACTACACGAGCCTTAGTGAATCTGAAACCACACGAGATCACTACCTCAATAAGATGACCGAACTACACGCGTCATCGTGAATCTGCATCCACACGTGATCCACTTCTCCAATCACAACTCAATACCAACCCTTCGCCATTGGGGTTATATAATCCACATCACAAGCACATGTGATAACGTACACACGAAATGTACACCTCACCAAAGGTGGTCAACCAATACGCACAACCGGGCCAATTGGACCTATACGCAAGTCCATCAAACTCACCTATATGTGAAGTGAGCTATATAACCGAGAACCACTTCACCCGACCCGCACCCATCCTACACATACATATGCACATAGGATATTAACACACACCTTGAAGTCTTGATGGATGCCAAACCAAAATCCGCAATGCCAATGGAACATACCTATTCCATTATCACATGACAAATAGCACAATTAGGGTGGATTACAAACCAACCCATTTCGACAACTAGTGCAATTTCGACCCAATTGCACTTCCAAGTTCAAACCGCGCCCAAACTAACCAATAATTTCTAACACAAGTGAGAATGGTCCTAATACGCCAATTAAACCAGAACACAAGTGTTAAACACTTGTCTTTCCCAATTTGACACCAAAACTCTAATTTTGACCCATTTCAAAATTAGTCAACCAAACATACCCAAAAGAGTTCCAACACTTTCATAATCACTAATCATAGTGATTACACTCTATTTAAAGCCCTAAACAAGGCTAAATCATCAACCAACCCAAAACTCGCCTCCATCACTAATAAATCCAAATCCTAGTTATTATCTTCCATTAACAACTAGTGGAGTTCCATGTATGAACATACAATCAAAAGCCCTAAATTTAGATGAAGAACACGAAAACGAAATTCGGAATTAGAGCTTACCATTAGTATCACCTAGTAGCTAAGAACGAGGAGAACAAAGTTTCCTCTTACGCTAAAGATCGAATCACGAATCTTCCTTTCCAAAATCCCTCTTGAATGATTTGGAGAAATGAAGAAAAGAGAGAAAATGAGGAAGAAAAAGGAAAAAGAAATAAATAAAATGAATGAGTGGATGGGATTTAAGATCCCAATCTGGCACATACGTGAAATCACCAAAATGCCCTCTTATTTCCTTTAATATAATGAAAACAGGAACCAGTTCGTCAGTATTGCCGCGCCGCGGCCCTCAACCATCGCGCCGCGACATATAACGTGGTATAGTGGTTGCCTTGACATGCCTCCTGATTTTGAAACTAGATAATCACCGCGCCGCAGACCACTCTGTCGCGCCGCGACCTTCTGCACAATCTGATTCTGACTCTGGATTTCAGGGACTGAACTTGCCTAACTCCGATTCTGATGTAAATTCTGATAATGCATAAGTGTTAGGTTCACTTTTAGTGGCGCTTTCTGCTGCGCACATTTACCAGACACTTTCAGGAACATTTTCTGATACACTAAAATCCGGGGTGTTACAACTCTCCCCCACTTAGATTCGATCACGTCCTCGTGATCCTAATCTCTTAATCAATCCGAACCTACACGCTATGGTTCTCGAACAATCGTTCCAATCCGACTTCCAACACATTTCTCATTAATCCGAAGATTAACGCATTTACCAAAATATACACGTGCACGCATTTCGAGACATGCAATGCACAAATCATCCGAAGTCTATAACGATCACTTAAAATACGCAAAATCGCCACGTATCCTTCCAACTCCTCTAGGAAATTCTTCTCATAGAGTTACCCTTAACAACTAAATCGTCATTCGCGATTTATCAAGTCCACAATTCTGAGCACTAAAACTTGCTCAATCCCTCATATCGGGAAAAACTCCACCAATCTCGTACCGAGATATCAACCCTTTAGCGTACCATACCAAGTACAATGCTAAAAGTAAACACGTCCCAAACTAAAGTTAACCATCTAACCGATGAAGACCAAATAAAAGTGAAATCTCACGGATAACACTTACCACTTAACATCCCTTGTAGTGCGCAAACACGTCTAATACGTAACTATCGCAAACACATGAGCAAAATTCGACTATTGCATCACTATTCATACCAAAATGGTCCTTACGACCCCACCATTGGCGTATAAAACAACCAACATATCACACAACATGGTCCTTACGACCCCACCATTGGCGTATGAAACAACCAAGAGTTCTCAAATCCAATCAACATGAAGGATGGCCGAACTACACGCGCCTTAGTGAATTCAAACCACACGCGACTCACTACCTCCATCGCACAACAATCGAGATTGGCCGAACTACACGTACCCTAGTGAATCTGAACTACACGAGAGTCACTACCCCAATAGTATGACCGCATCCACACGTGTCATTGTGAATCCGAACTACACGAGACTCACTTCCTCAATATAATGACCGCATCCACACATTTCATTGTGAATCCGAACTACACATGACTCACTTTCACAATAAGATGACCGAACTACACGTAACATTATGAATCCGCATCCACACGTGATCCACTTCCCAAATCTCAACACAGGAATGGTACTCCCATTCCCCATCGGTACTCGCATTTCCCGATAACATTATACCATACCGATATAACACTACTCCCATGATGAAGTTAGCGGACCACGTCAACGGTCATAACTCACCAATCACACGCTCTTTTGGCCCCATACAACGAGTAGTGTAACATTGCGCACTGCTACACCATAGTGAATCCTAACGGATTACACTAACCATCCATTAGTGTACATACGCCGTGTAATCACTAATCCCTCGGGTGATGTCTTGAACACCGCGACTAGCTCACCCCCATGACAATGTGGTGTCTTGAACACCGCAACAAATTCCACATGTCAATCAAACCCATGAGTGGTGTCTTAAACACCGCGACAATTCCACTCGTTACGTATATAACACCCCGCCAAAATACCATATGACAGCGTGTTAATTTCGGTCCCACAGTTAACAGTTACGCCCTCTATATGAGACGTTTAAAGCAATCGCATTTAATTCTATTTAAAATAATAACTTTCAAAAACAAAAGTCAGAAATCCCAAAATAGAAACACTGTTGTGATCGTAACCACAAGCCAACAGTATTTAAACAGTTATAAAAGTTTTAAATGCAAAAGTAGATAATGTTCTTTAAAATCAAATGCTGACTCCACGGCCAGACATGCAGCAAACACAGCGGAAGCATACCTCTTAAGGACCTGAGAATAACAACACGTAAAAATAGGTCAACAAATAATGTTGGTGAATCTACAGGTTTAAAGTAACGTAACAATGTCTGAAAAATAGTTATCAGAAAAATAGTTTAATTTCATTGACCACAAGATTCTATCGCAAGCATAAACCGAGCACCTGAATACTAGCATTAACCCGAGTATAGAAACCACTACACCCGACCTTACCTCGTAAAATGTTATACATTGTTCAGATGTATTAAATATTCAAAGTAAATGCACCACTGCTTTATAGTGGGTGAGGTTGTGAACCTAACGGATCCGTCCATCTAAATTGTGCCTACCAAATGGTATTAAAAGTATTCAAGCTAGAGGCTTTTTGAACAAACTCAATATGCATATGTGTAGTATTCATGTCAATATAAAGCATTTGAAAATGTAAATATAACAACGTGTATTCTCATCCCTGAAAACATGTAAAAAGCGGGACTGTAGACTCACCTTTGAATAAGCTCGGAATGAAAGACAAATGACTTGTACGGTTTAGACCCGAGTAATGTAACCTAAGTATACGTATGTAGGTTGGTAGTGTGGTTTCATAGTGTACATTTTCTTATTGCTCGACCCGACGCGATTTAAAGTAAAAGTCAACTATATCATGCAAGTCAAACAAAGTCAACCGAAGTCAAACTGAAAGTCAAACTTGGTCAATGTGGTCAACTAAAGTCAACATCAGTAGGTTCATATCAAATATTGGTCAACATGTCAAACCTAAGTCATACAATACGTTTTAGGTCATGAATAATCATTTTCACAATTTCAGTTTATCGTCATGCACCAAATTTATGAACACGTAGCACACTTAGCACAATATCTCATAGTACAAAATTCAAGTAAATATGACAAACTCCAGATCATAATTAGACTCAAAATCGATTCCAAAAAGTCCATCCAAGGACTCATATGACAATTAAAAGTCAGGAATCAGAAGGAATACATTTGGGGTTTGCCAGGTCAGTTTCTGACCGCGCACTGATTTCATTTTGGCTATAACCGGAGTTAGGGACATGAAATTAATACGAGACCAGTGGCCATAGTTCAAGGACAAATCAAAGTAACACATATAAAAAATCTAGCCACTTTTGTTTAGCCAATTTGTACAGTTTATTCGTGCAAGTTGATCATCCAGTTTTCAGTTCAAATCAGAATTCACATAAACTATGGCTCTATTGTGCCCAATGCATAAGGTTTCAGAGATTGACATAAACTAACAATAAGTCACATATCATGTTAAGTTTCATTTTCCAGAAGCATACATTCTCAATCAATATACAAAATTCACAAAGTACAAAACCGTGTTCAATTTACAGATTCGATTCCCATTTCGTTAGTCACATTCGCATACGATTATCCGAAGATCTAGATACAATTGGCCTATGATATCTACATGAAAGATGAATTACTTTTTGTCTATTTTTCAAATATACAAAGCTTTAATCACAGAAGTTAACACATTTTATCATACAAGGTTATTTTCATGCAAGTGCTGAATAAAACTTCATTTACACTAATTCTAGCATATCTCGGGCTATATATAAGCAAACGACATGATATCCCAGTCTAACTTGAGTGTTTTTAAATTATATTTCCAGTGGTATAAGTCTCATATACCAATTCGTTTTCTATCAATACCATATTTCTGATCAAGCAACAATAACACAACGATAATTCAAATCGACATAACTTAATCATACGGAAACGAAATCAAGCGAATCCAAAGCCTAAACTCAATATTTTTTTGCAAGGAATCTGATTATAACATAATAATTAACATTTGAAAAACTTAATTTTTCTGATCAAACAAATACAAATTCGTTTTTAAACCCTAGCGCATCAAACAATCAAATTAACGATTACAATTAACACGTACGCGTATAGACTTGAGCAATTGACAACATAACTATGAAACTTTATAAAAATTAGATTTTTAAGAATTAGGGTTCATGCAATTATACCTTTGATCGCTAAATTAAATACACCAACACGTAGAGGAGATCGAGAATTGCAACTTTCATGTTCAAGGTTTTATCAAAAGATCAAAAATTGAAGGTGATGATGATGGTGATGTTGGGCGACGATGAGGAGGAGCCAGGGAGAGATCGACTACAGTTTTTGTGTAAGGGTTTACTAATTTTAGGTTAATACTTCTATTTATACTGACCCTAGTTTCACAAATTAGCACATAAGCCCCTAAACTTACAAAAATTGAAACATAAGGGGGTGAGGGGGAGGGATCGGCCGAATGGGGCCCACCATGGGTTCCCGGGCTCTCGTTTTGTAATCCAGTGTATTCGTGATCCGTTTTAAGTATCGTTTTGTCATACCGAAGGCCCGGAACGCTAATCCGATCGTTAAACGCAACCAATCGGTTAATTTATTAAAATCCCAATAAATTAAATATTTTAAAAAGTTAATAATTAATAAAATTAATTATTAAAATAAACCCGAGCGTTTCGCTGCTCAAAAATCTATTACCAAAATCGTATCGTTTTTATCGTATTTCATTATCCGAAATATTTATTTGAATTAATATCAACCCACATCAATTATTGAAACCCTTCAAAGGTCAAGTACGCATTTAATACACGTAAACACATAAAAGTTAAATAATCGCCATTAAATAAACTAACGGAAGGTTAACGAAAGTAACGAAAAAATCAGGGTTGTTACATTACCCACCTGTTATTGAAAATTTCGTCCCGAAATTTTAGTGATCGTCCGCTGAAGTGGTTTCCTCGGGAAACAATTGCGGATACTTCAGCCTCATCTAGTCTTCACGCCCCCACGTGAACTCTGGTCCTCTTCTCGCGTTCCACCGAACTTTAACGATAGGAATTCTGCTTTGCTTCAACTGTTTGACCTCACGGCCCAAGATTTCTACAGATTCCTCAATGAAATGAAGTTTGTCGTCGATACGTAGTTCCTCTAGAGGAATAATCAAATTATCATCGGCTAAGCACTTCTTTAGATTGGATACATGGAAAACGTCATGAATACCGCTGAGTGTTTGTGGTAGTTCCAATCTGTAAGCTACTGGTCCAACTCTTTCAATTATCTCAAACGGTCCAACATATCTAGGACTCAGTTTACCTCGTTTCCCAAATCGTACAACACCCTTCCAAGGTGATACTTTAAGCATAACTTTGTCTCCAACTTGGAACTCTATGTCCTTCCGTCTAACATCGACATAACTCTTTTGTCGACTTCGAGCCGTTCTCAATCGTTCCTGAATCTGTAGAACTTTCTCAGTTGTCTCCTGAATAATCTCAGGACCTGTCAACTGACTATCTCCCAACTCGCTCCAACAAACGGTGGATCTACACTTCCTGCCATACAATGCCTCAAAAGGTGCAGCTTTAATACTCGCATGGTAGCTGTTATTGTATGAGAACTCAGCTAGTGGTAAATATTTATCCCATCCATTTCCGAAATCAATGACACACGCTCTCAACATGTCCTTAAAAGTCTGAATAGTTCGTTCGCTCTGGCCATTCGTCTGGGGGTGATATGCTGTACTCATATCTAAACGAGTCCCCATTGCTTTCTGAAATGATTGCCAAAACCTGGAAGTAAATCTGCTGTCGCGGTCGGATATAATGGATATAGGCACCCCATGCCTAGAGATGACTTCCTTAATGTAGATCTGAGCCAACTTCTCAATCTTATCAGTTTCCCTTATCGGTAAGAAGTGTGCGGACTTAGTGAGACGATCCACGATAACCCAAATAGTATCGTGACCTCCCGCCGTTCTCGGCAGTTTCGTAATGAAGTCCATGGAAATTCCTTCCCACGTCCACTGGGGAATCTTTGGTTGAATCAGTAATCCTGATGGCTTCTGATGCTCAGCCTTGACTTTTGTGATGGCCCCGTCAAAACACTTAACGGCTCCGTCACTTGGTCCCACAGCTTGATCGAACTTAAATGAATTTAATAAATGACATTACATTCTTTTATTTCAAAAGTTTCTCAAAAAGGAAAGCATACCAAAATATGTAGTTTAAAAGTAACTCAACATATTAATAATCCAAAGTTGACACAAAAACATTGTCAACAACCCACAAGTATT
Organism: Rutidosis leptorrhynchoides; assembly: GCF_046630445.1. Lineage (NCBI taxonomy): Eukaryota > Viridiplantae > Streptophyta > Magnoliopsida > Asterales > Asteraceae > Rutidosis > Rutidosis leptorrhynchoides. The sequence continues at coordinate 265,800,879 of NC_092342.1, read as the reverse complement.
AATTATTCAAAAAACCGAATGCAAGCCAAAGTTTCATAAATTATTTCATAAAAATCTGCCCAAATGCATGCAGACTCTTCTAAACATAGTGAAAGCATCACATAAACTCAAGTACCTGTGAAAACATGCGAGTAAACTGTCAACACAAAGGTTGAGTGAATTATAGGTTTAAATAATTGAATAAACTTTAGACCACAAGATTTAAAAATGTTAGAAAACATTTAACATTATTCCATTATCAATGAGCCACCTGGTAACCACTTAACCCTTTATTTACCCTTGCCAAACACAATAAAAATATACACTGGACAGTGTATCTACAAAAAAATATGAAGTACTAAACATTCCGATTATAAATTGCTAGCGCGACTAGCTCGAAATGGGGTTGTCAAACTCGATAGATCTATCCGTAGGATTCGCGTTCACCGGTAGAAACCAATGATTACAGTTACCAGACTAGGGAATATTTTTGTCCAACTCACAATGAATAATTTAAATTTAATTGTCACTTGTGTCTAAACGTGAATAAAATGCATGTAATCACATCCCAAAAATATACTTTGAAAAGTATGTAAAAACGGAACTATAACTCACCTTAGTAGTAATGAAGTAACCAACACAATTAAGCAAACAGCAAATGTAGTACAGTGATCAGGAATGATCACAACGACGATCTATAAATAAAGCAGGTCGATATAAATAACTAACTTAGGTCAAGTCTTAGTATGATAGCTATTGTACATGTTGCAAGTAGTCATAGAACAATACTCAATATGCATCGGTTTGATTGGAACAGCTTACGGACACACACTTTCTATTTTTAGAAAGTTTCTATTTTTAGCAGGTTTCCATTTTTGGAAAGTTTCTATTTTTGGAAAGTTTCTATTTTTGGAAAGTTTCTATTTTTGGAAAGTTTCTATTTTTGGAAAGTTTCCAAATTTAGAAAGTTGGTATTTTAGGAAAGTTTATAAGTTAGGAAAGTTTCCTTAATTAGAAAGTCAACAAAAGTCAACTGAAAGTCAAAGTCAATCGAAAGTCAACTCAAAAGTCAACCTTGGTCAAACATAGTCAACGTTAATTTTAAAAGTATAATTTATAGTAATAATATAAGTTATAACATTTATTAAAGTTAAATATGTCTAATTATGTCATAACATAAGTTTAATTAAATTAAAATGAATTATTAAAGTTAATATAAGTTTAAATGATATAATTAATATAACATAAGTATTTAATTAATTAATTAAATATTAGTCATAATGTAAGTATTATTAATTAATAATTATTTTTAAATCATATCATAAGTATTATTAATTAATAATGAATTATTAATCATATCATAAGTTTCTAATTATAATTATTAAATCATAAGTATTTAATAATTAAATTATAATTAAATAATAACTAAGTCTTATAATAATTAAATAATTATTTAATTCTTATTATAAATCTTATTATAATAATCTCATAATATAAGTTTAATACTTATCATAAGTATTTTTCCATTAATAATGAAGTATTATTAATCATATATTTAATTAAAAAGTTAATTAAATCATAAATATTAATTAAATGATATAATAAATATATATATCATAAGTTGTAAATAATAATAATTACTTTTTTTTATCATAAGTAATTAAATGATAATGAAATCCATTATTTATATCAAAAGTTTCATAATTAGTCAAAAGTTTTAAATCAAAAGTTCATCGGGTCGTATCCTGAGCCCCGGATGTCGGTTTTCGGCGAGCCTTACATATATCTCCACCTAAGTAAACCACCCGACACTTTGGTACACTCAAGAACACCCCAAGAACAGTCCACAAGTCGTGTTATACAGCCAATACACCACTTGGACTTCAATTCAATCAAAAACGTGTTTTGGACGTAACGGGTGATTCGTGGCTCGGATTCAGATGACCCAAACATGAAAGTTCGCCCCACCATCAGTCCTAACACACTAACACACCCTAAAGTCACCAAATATGGTCACAAAGTCGGACCAAATCTGGTTCATACCAAAATCACATTTCAATCTTAACAAAATACCACTTCGATCAAAACTAGGGTTCCAGGAATCGAAACGACATGAATCCGGTGTCTAAAATTAATGTCTTGATGAAAGGAACTCATTTATATACTTTATTTTAACTTTTATATCAGTTACAAAGTCATAAACACACGAAAAAGCTGCTGTCCAGAATTTAACAAACCGAAAACATATGTAAACGAGCAATTCTACGCATACAATCAACATTACAACAACTAATAATCATCATACTATTAATAAATCATCAAAATACAGAAAAGTAAGGAAAAATTAAAAGTTCTAGGGTTAGGGTTTATACCCTAATCAAGAAACGAGAAGTATAATGGCGTAGTGAACGGAACGAGGAACGCGTTGATGTATAACAATCCTTGATCCAAGCTATGAAAATTGATGAAGATGATGATGTCGGGGAGGAGCTAGTCGACAGCCAAGAGGAGAGGGGAGGAGTGGCTTGAGAGAATTTTATGTAATTAGGTTTAGGAAATAAATTATGGAATAAAATTATGATGTAGCAAAAATAAAAAGCAAGGGAGTATATCCCCCCTAGCTTCGGCCGAATTGGGTGAGGGGTGGGCCCCATGGTGGGCCAAGTTGATAAATGGAAGAAACCTTGTGGCCCGAATGCCCGAACGAACCCGAAACGCGAAAACGCACTTACGCGATTAAAAATTCGGAAAGATAACAAACGCGCGACGAAAAATAAATATAAATACACTATATAATTATATGACCTTAAAATATCATATTTAAAATAAATAGGATTTAAATATCCCAAAAACGCGACCGTTGGTTTGAAAACCGAAAAGATTCGCCGGATAGAAATCCGCGATTCGTATAAACGTACGATTTAAAATATGAATACATATATTCACATAACACATAATAATTAATATATTATTACTAAAATAATAATATAGGTCATGAAATGACGTAACCCAATTAACAGTTAAAGGTCGTTAAATAATTAACGATAAAAGATAACGAAAAAAGTAGGGTCGTGACAGTACCTTCCCGTTACGGAAATTTCGTCCCGAAATTTAAGCAGGTGCAGGGGTTGACTCAGCATCTGGGAACAAATGCGGGTACTTATGCTTCATCTGATCATCACGCTCCCAAGTGAACTCTGGACCGCGTCTGGCGTTCCATCTAACCCGGACAATAGGAATTCGGCTCTGCTTAAGAGTCTTAACTTCTCGATCCAAAATTTCAATAGGTTCCTCAATAAAGTGTAGTTTCTTATCAACATGAAGTTCTTCCAAAGGAATAGTCTTATCGGCTTCGGTCAAACACTTCTTCAGATTCGATACATGAAAAACTTCGTGAACAGCACTGAGTTCTTGTGGCAACTTCAAACGATAAGCCGCCGGTCCAACTCTCTCAACAATCTCAAACGGTCTAACAAAATGAGGACTTAGCTTTCCCCTTTTACCAAAACGGATCACACCCTTCCAATGTGAAACCTTTAATATAACACGATCACCAACTTGAAATTCCACATCTTTCCTTCCCCTATCGGCATAACTCTTTTGCCGACTTCTAGCGGTTCTCAACCTTTCCTTAATCTGTACAATCTTCTCGGTAGTCTCGTGAATAATTTCTGGACCTGTGAGTTGAGCATCCCCAACCTCATTCCAACAGACAGGAGACCTACACTTCCTACCGTACAGAGCTTCAAATGGTGCGGCTTGAATACTTGCGTGATAACTGTTGTTATAAGAAAACTCAGCTAGCGGCAAATATTTATCCCACCCATTACTAAAATCAATAACACATGCTCGCAACATATCTTTCAACGTCTGAATGGTCCTTTCACTCTGACCATCCGTTTGGGGATGATAAGTGGTGCTCATATCTAACCTAGTTCCCAAGGCTTCTTGTAAAGATCGCCAAAACCTCGATACAAATCGACTGTCTCGGTCCGAAATAATGGATACAGGAACACCATGCCTAGAAATAATCTCCTTCAAGTACGAACGAGTAAGCTTCTCCATTGAATTTGTTTCCCTGATTGGCAAAAAGTGAGCCGACCTAGTGAGTCGATCTACAATCGCCCAAATAGTGTCATAGCCACCCGCAACTCTCGGTAACTTAGTAATAAAATCCATCGTAATTCCTTCCCACTTCCACTCGGGAATCTCGGGTTATACCAACAGTCCAGACGGTTTTTGATGTTCAGCTTTAACCTTAGCACAGGTCAAACACTTAGCCACATACGTAGCCACATCACCTTTCAAATTTGGCCACCAATACAGCTCCTTAAGATCATGATACATCTTTCCTGAACTAGGATGAATAGAGTACCTAGACTTATAAGCCTCATCCAAAACAAGTTGTCGCAGTTCACCAAACTTCGGAACCCAAAGATGTCATGCAAAGTACCTAGTACCATCTGCTCGAATCTCAAATTTCTTAGCCATATCTCTTACGTTCTCTTTCACAAAATTCTCTTCCTTTAAGGCTTCTTGTTGTGCCTCAAGAATCTGCCTTGCGAGGTTTGTTCTAATTGTCATATTCAAGGCTCTAAACCTACGAGGTTCAGCCCTTTATTTATGACTCAACGCATCAGCCACAACATTGGCCTTACCCGGATGATACAAAAGTTCACAATCGTAATCATTCAACGTCTCAATCCATCTTCGTTGTCTCATGTTCAACTGTTTCTGATCGAGGATATGTTGAAGACTTTTGTGATCTGTGTACACAGTACTCTTGACCCCATACAAATAATGTCTCCAAATCTTAAGTGCAAAAACTACGGCCCCCAACTCTAAATCATGAGTTGTATAGTTCTGCTCGTGAATCTTCAACTGACGTGATGCGTATGCAATAACTTTCTTTCGTTGCATCAAAACACAACCAAAGCCTTGACGCGAAGCATCACAATAAACAACAAAGTCATCATTACCCTCAGGTAGTAACAATATCGGAGCGGTAGTCAACTTCTTCTTTAAAATCTGAAAAGCAGTCTCTTGTTCATCCTTCCACTCGTACTTCTTCCCTTTATGCGTTAAAGCAGTCAAAGGTTTTGCGATACGAGAGAAATCTTGAATGAACCTTCGATACCTTCGATAGTAACCTGCCAATCCTAGGAACTGACGAATCTAGTAGGAGTTTTCGGAGTTTCCCACTTTTCAATCGCCTCAATCTTAGCAGGATCAACTTGAATCCCTTACTTACTAACAATGTGTCTAAGGAATTGAACTTCTCGTAACCAGAATGCACACTTAGAGAACTTAGCGTACAACTCTTCTTTCCTCAACAGATCAAGCACTAACTTCAAATGTTCCTCGTGCTCTTCATCACTCTTCGAATAAATAAGGATGTCGTCGATAAACACAATAACGAACTTGTCCAGATAGGGTCTACACACACGGTTCATGAGGTCGATGAACACAGCAGGTGCATTCATCAATCCGAACGGCATAACAAGAAATTCAAAGTGACCGTAACAGGTGCGAAAAGAAGTTTTCGAAACATCAGATTCTTTAACACGCAACTGATGATAGCCGGAACGAAGATCGATTTTTGAATAAACAAATGAACCCTGAAGCTGATCGAATAGATCATCAATTCTCAGAAGGGGATAACGGTTTTTAATAGTAAGCTTGTTCAACTCACAATAATCAATGCACAAACGAAAAGAACCATCTTTCTTCTTAACAAACAGAACAGGAGCTCCCCAAGGGGACGAACTAGGACGAATAAAACCTTTGTCTAATAACTCACGGAGTTGACTTGACAATTCTTGAAGCTCAGAAGGCGCAAGACGATAAGGAGCACGTGCTACGGGAGCAGCACCGGGAACAAGATCAATTTTAAATTCTACCGCGCGTTACGGCGGAAGGCCAGGTAAATCTTCGGGAAATACCTCGGGAAAATCTCTAACAACATGAACATCTCCAACACTCTTCGTTTCTCTTTCGAAATCAACAACATGGGCTAGAATAGCATGACAGCCTTTGCGAAGATGTTTAAGAACCTTCAGACAGCTAATAAGATTTAACTGTCGGCACCTCTTATCTCCAAGAACCATCAGCGGCTCTCCAACTACATTATTAATACGAATAGCTTTATCATAACACACAATCTCAGCACGATTCACAGATAACCAATCCATCCCAATAACAACATCAAAACTACCAAGTTCAATCGGTACCAAATCTATCTCAAAATCTCTACCAGCTAAACTAATGTTACACTTATGATGCACAGTCTTAACAGTGAGTACCTTACCATTAGCTATTTCAACAACATACGTATTGTCTAAAGTAGTTAACAGTGTTTTGATTTTTGGACTTAATTTACTCGACACAAAACTCAAATCAGCCCCTGAATCAAATAGTACATAAACTGGTAAATCGTTGACCGAGAACATACCAGTAACAAGTTTAGGATCTTCCTCAGCATCCCTGGCGTTAATGTTGAACGCTCTACCACATGCAGTCTCTGCAGTCTTCTTGTTGGGACAGGCATCACGGAAATGCCCCGGCTTCCCACACTCGTAACAAACTCTCGGATTACCACCATTATTCGACTTTCCATTGCCATTACCATTACCACCTCTATTACCAGCATTATTACCACCTGCGGCAGGAGCAGTAGAACCCGGCAGAAGCACCGTACAATCCTTAGAAATGTGTCCCTGTTTGGAACACCTCTTGCAAGTCACGGTACAGAAACCATCATGAGCCTTGTAACAACGTGGACACACACGCTGACTGCGGTTATTCGAACCAGAAGTGTCCTACTTTTTCTGCTGACTCTGGTTTTGATTGCGGTTATTATCCCACTTTCTCTTCCCATTATCAGCTTTCTTAACAGCCTCTTCACTGGGTTCGGTTACAGCAGCCTTGCTTCTTCTCAAGATCTTATCATTCAACTTATGAGCCATTGACATCGCGGCCTCAATAGTCTGGGGCTCACTAGATTCAACTCCATGTTTAATTTTCTCAGATAACCCATCAGTGTAAGCTTCAATCTTAAGATTCTCATCGGCATAAACATTAGGGCACAACAAAGTCAACTCAAAGAATCTCTGCTCGTAGGCATCTAATTCGGTGCCCTTCATTTTCAAGTTTTTAAGTTCAACCTCTAACTTCTTAAGCTCACCCCTAGGTCGGTAGCGGGTGATCATTCTTTCCTTGAAATTATTCCAAGTTAAACCATAAGCCACATCATTTCCCAAACTATTAACCAAGTTGTTCCACCAGGTCAATGCACTATCCTTCAAAGTGTAGCTAGCAAAACTAACCTTGTCCTCCTCTCGGACTCGACTAACCCTGAAAATAGACTCGATTTTCTCGAACCAGCGGGTAAGTCCTATGGGTCCTTCTGTACCACTGAATTCCTGTGGGCGACTCGCCATAAACGTTTTGTGGGAGCATCCCACCTGATTGTTGTTCGCATTAGCATTTGTATTAGCATTCGCTGCCATAGCAGCAGATATCCCTTCGGTAACAAGACATTGGATACGGGCTTCGTTGGACTCTCTAGGAGGCATGATCTTCAAAATAGAATAACACAACCGTTAGTACTAAGAATAATACCAGTGTTATAAAGGAATAGATCGAACACGAAAAGGTTAACCATTAAAATAATAGTCAGTAACCACTATGAGTAATAACATGACAGTTATGATTGTTATAGAAATAACCACCACATGCATACATATTTTATGATAACATCATACAACATACATAGCACCTAACATACATGATCTACATTACGCATAATATAACATGCCAAGAGTCACAACATCAGAAATAAAATGTGATAATGATAATAGATGTCATAAAAATAACCATCCATACATAATGAAAAACATCCCATAACAAAATCTTAATAAAATCCTCGGCAAAATGCCGTACATAATCCAAAAATGTATGTATGAAAGGACATTAAGTCTTATGAAATAAATTATCAATCATGAATCATCATATCACATCTGCTTAGAGAGGGTGTGATAAGCTGGGCCAGCATGAGTCTCAGCAGAAGGCTCATACTTCCGCAACTTTCCTTTCACTTCTTTCAACTCTTCCTTCAAACCACGAACTGTGCTCTCTAGAGCCTCGAACCTAGCGTCAACTTCACGGTTACGCTTACGACTCTCGATCCCAACATTGTTCTTGAAGCTAACAAACGAATCCATACTAGCTCGTATCTGGTCCATCATCTCGTTATGTGGCAAAGTACGCATACAATCACTAAGAGCATTAATACGCATCACTTCATTGTAAGCCCTGTTCATATGGGTAAGGGTGGAAAAGTAGTAGTGAACAGGATCATCGATCTCCAGTTGATCAGCACGGCGTCTGGCAACAGCCGGAGGAGCAGGAGCAGCAACTGAGTTATCGCTCGAAGTCGACATCTGCAAATAGTAAAACCGCAAACCACATACCAAAAGATATAAATGCCAATGATTTAACACATCCGAAATGAAATGCATAATAATGCTATAGCAAAAGGGTCGGGCTGTAGACTAGACTCTAATGCACCCTAAGAACCACGGGTTGACCACATTAAGACCGCCTAGTTCCCTACAACTAGAGCTCTGATACCAATAGTGATGGCCCCGTCAAAATACTTAACGGCTCCGTCACTTGGTCCCACAGCTTGATCGAACTTAAATGAATTTAATAAATGACATTGCATTCTTTTATTTCAAAAGTTTCCCAAAAAGGAAAGCATACCAAAATATGTTGTTTAAAAGTAACTCAACATATTAATAATCCAAAGTTGACACAAAAACATTGTCAACAACCCACAAGTATTAATTATTCAAAAACCGAATGCAAGCCAAAGTTTCATAAATTGTTTCATAAAAATCTACCCAAATGCATGCAGACTCTTCTAAACACAGCGAAAGCATCACATAAACTCAAGTACCTGTGAAAACATGCGAGTAAACTGTCAACACAAAGGTTGAGTGAATTATAGGTTTAAATAATTGAATAAACTTTAGACCACAAGATTTAAAAATGTTAGAAAACATTAAACATTATTTCATTATCAATGAGCCACCTGGTAACCACTTAACCCTTTATTTACCCTTGCCAAACACAATAAAAATATACACTGGACAGTGTATCTACAGCAAAATACGAAGTACTAAACATTTCGATTATAAATTGCTAGCGCGACTAGCTCGAAATGGGGTTGTCAAACCTGATAGATCTATCCGTAGGATTCGCGTTCACCGGTAGAAACCAATGATTACAGTTACCAGACTAGGGAATATTTTTGTCCAACTCACAATGAATAATTTAAATTTAATTGTCACTTGTGTCTAAACGTGAATAAAATGCATGTAATCACATCCCAAAAATATACTTTGAAAAGTATGTAAAAACGGGACTATAACTCACCTTAATAGTAATGAAGTAACCAACACAATTAAGCGAACATCAAATGTAGTACAGTGATCAGGAATGATCACAACGCCGACCTATAAATAAAGCAGGTCGATATAAATAACCAACTTAGGTCAAGTCTTAGTATGATAGATATTGTACATGTTGCAAGTAGTCATAGAACAATACTCAATATACATCGGTTTGATTGGAACAGCTTACGGACACACACTTTCTATTTTTAGAAAGTTTCTATTTTTAGCAGGTTTCCATTTTTGGAAAGTTTCTATTTTTGGAAAGTTTCTATTTTTGGAAAGTTTCCAAATTTAGAAAGTTGCTATTTTAGGAAAGTTTATAAGTTAGGAAAGTTTCCTTCATTAGAAAGTCAACAAAAGTCAACTGAAAGTCAAAGTCAACCGAAAGTCAACTCAAAAGTCAACCTTGGTCAAACATAGTCAACGTTAATTTTAAAAGTATAATTTATAGTAATAATATAAGTTATAATGTTTATTAAAGTTAAATATGTCTAATTATGTCATAACATAAGTTTAATTAAATTAAAATGAATTATTAAAGTTAATATAAGTTTAAATGATATAATTAATATAACATAAGTATTTAATTAATTAATTAAATATTAGTCATAATGTAAGTATTATTAATTAATAATTATTTTTAAATCATATCATAAGTATTATTAATTAATAATGAATTATTAATCATATCATAAGTTTCTAATTATAATTATTAAATCATAAGTATTTAATAATTAAATTATAATTAAATAATAACTAAGTCTTATAATAATTAAATAATTATTTAATCCTTATTATAAATCTTATTATAATAATCTCATAATATAAGTTTAATACTTATCATAAGTATTTTTCCATTAATAATGAAGTATTATTAATCATATGTTTAATTAAAAAGTTAATTAAATCATAAATATTAATTAAATGATATAATAAATATATATATCATAAGTTGTAAATAATAATAATTACTTTTTTATCATAAGTAATTAAATGATAATGAAATTTATTATTTATATCATAAGTTTCATAATTAGTCAAAAGTTTTAAATCAAAAGTTCATCGGGTCGTATCCTGAGCCCCGGGTGTCGGTTTTTGGCGAGCCTTACATATATCTCCGCCTAAGTAAACCACCTGACACTTTGGTACACTCAAGAACACCCCAAGAATAGTCCACAAGTCATGTTATACAGCCAATACACCACTTGGACTTCAATTCAATCAAAAACGTGTTTTGGACGTAACGGGTGATTCGTGGCTCGGATTGAGATGACCCGAACATGAAAGTTCGCCCCACCATTAGTCCTAACACACTAACACACCCTAAAGTCACCAAATATGGTCACAAAGTCGGACCAAACCTGGTTCATACCAAAATCACATTTCAATCTTGACAAAATACCACTTTGATCAAAACTAGGGTTCCGGGAATCGAAACGACATGAATCCGGTGTCTAAAATTAATGTCTTGATGAGAGGAACTCATTTATATACTTTATTTTAACTTTTATATCAGTTACAAAGTCAGAAACACATGAAAAAGCTGCTGTCCAGAATTTAACAAACCGAAAATATATGTAAACGAGCAATTCTACGCATACAATCAACATTACAACAACTAATAATCATCCTACTATTAATAAATCATCAAAATACATAAAATTAAGGAAAAATTAAAAGTTCTAGGGTTAGGGTTTATACCCTAATCAAGAAACGAGAAGTATAATCGCGTAGAGAACGGAACGAGGAACGCGTTGATGTATAACAATCCTTGATCCAAGCTATGAAAATTGATGAAGATGATGATGTTAGGGAGGAGCTAGTCGACGGCCAAGAGGAGAGGGGAGGAAAGGCTTGAGAGAATTTTATGTAATTAGGTTTAGGAAATAAATTATGGAATAAAATTATGATGTAGCAAAAATAAAAAGCAAGGGAGTATATCCCCCCTAGCTTTGGCCGAATTGGGTGAGGGGTGGGCCCCATGGTGGGTCAAGTTGATAAATGGAAGAAACCTTGTGGCCCGAATGCCCGAACAAACCCGAAACGCGAAAACGCACTTACGCGATTAAAAATTCGGAAAGATAAACGCGCGAAGAAAAATAAATATAAATACACTATATAATTATATGACCTTAAAATATCATATTTAAAATAAATAGGATTTAAATATCCCAAAAACGCGACCGTTGGTTTGAAAACCGAAAAGATTCGCCGGATAGAAATCCGCGATTCGTATAAACGTACGATTTAAAATATGAATACATATATTCACATAACACATAATAATTAATATATTATTACTAAAATAATAATATAGGTCATGAAATGACGTAACCCAATTAACAGTTAACGGTCATTAAATAATTAACGGTAAAAGATAACCGAAAAAGTAGGGTCGTGACAACTTTAGTGCAAGTCAAGCACTTCCCGATATAAGTGGCAATGTCATCTTTCAAGTTCGGCCACCAATAAAATGCCTTCAAATCTTGGTACATTTTATCTGATCTCGGATGAATTGAGTATCTCGACTTGTGTGCTTCCTCCAACACTAGTTCTCTCAATCCACCAAAAATTTGGTACCCAAATTCGGTTAGCAAAGTACCGTGTTCCGTCCTCCTTGATGTCAAACTTATTATCCATCCCTTTGAGAAATTCAACATCAACATTCTCCTGTTTCATGGCTTCTTGTTGTGCTTCGCGAATTTGTGATGTGAGATTCGTACGGACAACTATGTTAAGCGCTTTAACCCTAAGAGGTTTCTCTCGCTCCTTTCTGCTCAAGGCATCTGCCACAACATTTGCCTTGCCCGGATGGTATTGAAGTTCGCAGTTATAATCATTAAGTAGTTCCATCCAACGTCGTTGTCTCATGTTGAGTTGCTTCTGATCGAATATGTGCTGTAAACTCTTATGGTCAGTGAAGATAGTGAACTTGGTTCCAAACAGGTAGTGTCTCCATATTTTGAGTGCAAAGACAACAGCTCCTAACTCAAGGTCGTGTGTAGTGTAGTTCTGCTCGTGAATCTTTAACTGACGCGATCCATAAGCAATAACTTTGTTTCTTTGCATAAGCACGCAACCCATTCCTTGACATGAGGCATCACAGTAAACAACAAAATCTTCACTTCCCTCGTGTAGAGACAATACTGGTGCAGTTTTTAACTTCTCTTTCAACAACTGAAATGCAGTCTCTTGCGGTTCCGACCACTCAAACTTCTTGCCCTTATGAGTCAATGCGGTTAATGGTCGGGCGATCTTAGAGAATCCTTCAATGAATCTCCGGTAGTAACCAGCTAGACCTAAAAATTGCCTAATCTGCGTTGGCGTCTTTGGAGTTTCCCAATTCTTAACCGACTCAATCTTTGCTGGATCGACCTGAATTCCATTGGCCCCTACAACATGGCCAAGAAATTGTACTTCTGGTAACCAAAAGTCACACTTAGAGAACTTTGCATACAACTGCTCTTCTCTAAGCATAGTCAATATCGAACGTAGATGCCGTTCGTGCTCTTCTCTGTTCTTGGAGTACACCAATATATCATCAATGAACACAATGACGAATTTATCTAGGTATGGCTTACACACACGGTTCATGAGGTCCATGTACACTGCTGGTGCGTTCGTCAAACCAAACGACATTACTGTAAACTCATAATGTCCATAACGTGTTCTAAACGCTGTCTTCGGGATATCAGCTTCTTTGACTCTCAATTGATGATACCCGGATCTCAAATCAATCTTCGAATAGCAGCTGGATCCCTGCAACTGATTAAATAAGTCATCAATCCTCAGTAGCGGATACCGATTCTTGATTGTCAGCTTGTTCAATTCTCTGTAGTCGATACACAACCTCATCAACCCATCCTTCTTCTTAACAAATAGGACCGGAGCTCCCCAAGGCGAATAAGTAACATTAATGGCAATAGTAGTAGTATAACATAACACAAGTATTATGATCATACAAGTTACTAAATACAAAATATTACAACATGCAATAAAAGATAATAGTTACCAATAGCATAATCCACCATTAATATAAGTATAATCCAAGACTGATAAACCAAATTCCAAAGTAGTAAACCAAACAATAAACATAATGTGCTAATAGCCCAGTTTATAACAACCGGTAAGTCTTATATAATCAATTAAAGAAGGTATGGCAGATGAAAAAGGAAAAGAAGCTCATGGTCAACGACCCTTCACTTCCTCTTCTATCGGGTACGGAAGGCAGGTCCATCATTCCTCGGCCTATTACGTTCCGCCTCTAACGCAGCAACCCTGGCAGTTAAGGCTGCTATCAATCTCGCCATCTCAACGAACCTTGCTTCAGCCTCGTACGTATAAGTATTTATACATGTGACTCTTTCCTCCATCCTCTCTAGATCATCGGGGTGCGGATATGTCCTAGCAATATCGCTCAAGGAGTTAACACGATCAACAATATCCCTGTTACGGTTAGTATGAACTAAATCCAATGCATAAAGGTTCACGGGATGGTTAGGTATCCGATGCGGAGCAGGTGCTGGTGCTGGGGCTGGAGCATTCACCTCAGCCACACTGGAGTCACTGTCACTGCTTCTTGAATCCTGTGACATCTAACTCATAGTACAAGAACACAAACAAAACAGATTAGTCAAGTAAATAACATTAGTCACAAAGTACTCATGTAATGACTAAGTCCCGGTCGTAGTCTAGACTCATCAAGGCGTCCTAATGACCAAATCAGACACACTAATGCAAGTCCTAGTTTCCCTACGAACCGTTAGCTCTGATACCAACTATAACACCCCACCAAAATACCATCTGACGGTGTGTTAATTCTGGTCCCACAGTTAACAGTTACGCCCTCTATATGAGATGTTTAAAGCAATCGCATTTAATTTTATTTAAAATAATAACTTTCAAAAACAAAAGTCAGAAATCCCAAAATAGAAACACTGTTGTGATCGTAACCACAAGCCAACAGTATTTAAACAGTTATAAAAGTTTTAAATGCGAAAGTAGATAATGTTCTTTAAAATCAAATGCTGACTCCACGGCCAGACATGCAGCAAACACAGCGGAAGCATACCTCTTAAGGACCTGAGAATAACAACACGCAAAAACAGGTCAACAAATAATGTTGGTGAATCTACAGGTTTAAAGTAACGTAACAATGTCTGAAAAACAGTTATCAGAAAAATAGTTTAATTTCATTGACCACAAGATTCTATCGCAAGCATAAACCGAGCACCTGAATACTAGCATTAACCCGAGTATAGAAACCACTACACCCGACCTTACCTCGTAAAATGTTATACATTGTTCAGATGTATTAAATGTTCAAAGTAAATGCACCACTGCTTTTATAGTGGGTGAGGTTGTCAACCTAACGGATCCGTCCATCTAAATTGTGCCTACCAAATGGTATTAAAAGTATTCAAGCTAGAGGCTTTTTGAACAAACTCAATATGCATATGTGTAGTACTCAAGTCAATATAAAGCATTTGAAAATGTAAATATAACAGCGTGTATTCTCATCCCTAAAAACATGTAAAAAGCAGGACTGTAGACTCACCTTTGAATAAGCTCAGAATGAAAGACAAATGACTTGTACGGTTTAGACCCGAGTAATGTAACCTAAGTATACGTATGTAGGTTGGTCAATATATGTATCTTATATAAGTGTGGTTTCATAGTGTACATTGTCTTATTGCTCGACCCGACGCGATTTAAAGTAAAAGTCAACTATATCATGCAAGTCAAACAAAGTCAACCGAAGTCAAACTGAAAGTCAAACTTGGTCAATGTGGTCAACTAAAGTCAACATAAGTAGGTTCATGTCAAATATTGGTCAACATGTCAAACCTAAGTCATACAATACGTTTTAGGTTATGAATAGTCATTTTCACAATTTCAGTTTATCGTCATGCACCAAATTTACGAACATGTAGCACACTTAGCACAATATTTCATAGTACAAAATTCAAGTAAATATGAAAAACTCCAGATCATAATTAGACTCAAAATCGATTCCAAAAAGTCCAGCCAGGGACTCATACGACAATTAAAAGTCAGGAATCAGAAGGAATACATTTGGGGTTTGCCAGGTCAGTTTCTGACCGCGCACTGATTTCATTTTGGCTATAACCGGAGTTAGGAACATGCAATTGATACAAGACCAGTGGCCATAGTTCAAGGACAAATCAAAGTAACACATATCAAAAATCTAGCCACTTTTGTTTAGCCAATTTGTACAGTTTATTCGTGCAAGTTGATCATTCAGTTTTCAGTTCAAATCAGAATTCACATAAAGTATGGCTCTATTGTGCCTAATGCATAAGGTTTCGGAGATTGACATAAACTAACAATAAGTCACATATCATGTTAAGTTTCATTTTACAGAAGAATACATTCTCAATCAATATACAAAATTCACAAAGTACAAAACCGTGTTCAATTTACAGATTCGATTTCCATTTCGTTAGTCACATTCGCATACAATTATCCGAAGATCTAGATACAATTGGCCTATGATATCTACATGAAAGATGAATTAATTTTTGTGTATTTTTTAAATATGCAAAGATTTAATCACAGAAGTTAACACATTTTATCATACAAGGTTATTTTCATGCAAGTGCTGTATAAAACTTCATTTACACTAATTCTAGCATATCTCGGGCTATACATAAGCAAATGACATGATATCCTAGTCTAACTTGAGTGTTTTTAAATTATCTTTCCATTGGTATAAGTCTCACATGCCAATTCGTTTTCTATCAATACCAAATTTCTGATCAAGCAACAATAACACAACGATAATTCAAATCGACATAACTTAATCATACGGAAACGAAATCAAGCGAATCCAAAGCCTAAACTCAATAGTTTTTCGCAAGGAATCTGATTATAACATAATAATTAACATTTGAAAAACTTAATTTTTCTGATCAAACAAATACAAATTCGTTTTTAAACCCTAGCGCATCAAACAATCAAACAATCAAATTAACGATTACAATTAACACGTACGCGTATAGACTTGAGCAATTGACAACATAACTATGAAACTTTATAAAAATCAGATTTTTAAGAATTAGGGTTCATGCAATTATACCTTTGATCGCTAAATTAAATACACCAACGCGTACAGGAGATCGAGAATTGCAACTTTCGTGTTCAAGGTTTTATCAAAAGATCAAAAATTGAAGGTGATGATGATGGTGATGTTGGACGACGATGGGGAGGAGCCAGGGAGAGATCGACTGCAGTTTTTGTGTAAGGGTTTGCTAATTTTAGGTTAATACTTCTATTTATACTAACCCTAGTTTCACAAATTAGCACATAAGCCCCTAAACTTACAAAAATTGAAACATAAGGGGGTGAGGGGGAGGGATCGGCCGAATGGGGCCCACCATGGGTTACCGGGCTCTCATTTTGTAATCCAGTGTATTCGTGGTCCGTTTTAAGTGTCGTTTTGTCGTACCGAAGGCCCGGAATGCTAATCCGATCGTTAAACGCAACCAATCGGTTAATTTATTAAAATCCCAATAAATTAAATATTTTAAAAAGTTAATAATTAATAAAATTAATTATTAAAATAAACCCGAACGTTTCGCTGCTCAAAAAGCTATTATCAAAATCGTATCGTTTTTATCGTATTTCATTATCCGAAATATTTATTTGAATTAATATCAACCCATATCAATTATTGAAACCCTCCAAAGGTCAAGTACGCATTTAATACACGTAAACACATAAAAGTTAAATAATCGTCGTTAAATAAACTAACGGAAGGTTAACGAAAGTAACGGAAAAATCAGGGTTGTTACAACGTAGAATGTGGTGTCTTGAACATCGCGACGATTCCACATTCCACGCTACACAAATAAATACATTATATACGTACACGCATAATTATTCCACTCACTTGGAAATCCTTGCGCACGCATCACACGTACGTGTACACAACGCCACCACAATCGAGCAAGAACCAGCCATATCGCACATAGGTACAAAATAATAATTCTCTAGAAGAGAATCTGACACACACATCCCTTAACCGAGGGATCTCACTTGCTCGTCAAACACGTCCATTATCTTTCAACGAGATTCACCACATTACCACCTCGGTGATAATTTAAATTCAAAATCATAAGTACAATTTATCCCAAATCGTACTCTTACCACAAATCGACCAAATCTAGGTCCCGACACCAATTCCGGATCTACTAAGAGTATCATCCGAAATCTCACACTAAAACCTCCTCGTGCGGGAGTGTAACTCCCCCACTTGGAACTATGCATAACCACACCTTGTACAACCGTACAATGCTACCAAGGGTAGACTTTACTAGCAATTGGGTTCACACGACCCATCACCACATCTTGCTCCAACCTTGAGCATACGAAAGATTTTAACAAATCCTCAAACACTTCGAACGAAGAGTTTACCACAACTCACACAAACTTCATTCTTTCAACCTTCCAATTGCTATAGTTTGCCAATCTCCACCTAGTCACTCATGTACCTAAGGGTTTCTCTCCGGTACCCTAAGTACAATGTAACCACAACACCATCGGAGTCGAATACCATGCTAGTAGGTATGAAAGAGGTACCTAACATCGCATCACGTAGACTCCATTACCAACATACATTGAGATCAAACACTCGACCTTTAGAGTTTTAAACCACCCGTCGAACCTATGGTTCATCAACCTCAACACGAAAGCAAATACATGCTTCACAACCGAACACCCAAGCCCATACCCATTGCTTGGTAGAAACATTTCCCAACACTAAGGAATGCTTGGTTGCACCAAGTCTTACGCCCTTCGCCCATTGATCAAAATGTCACCATAGGGTACTTCCATTAGGAACGTCACCCATAACAATAACATGTACAACACAAGGCTTTTAACAAATCCAAACTCAACGGCACGTAATAAATAATCAAAGGACATATTTATTAAAACGAAGCGTACCTTAACGTCTCCTTGCCGCACCCGTCCCCGCTAACTCGGGACATTTCGACTTACGATGTCCTTTCTCTTGGCAATTGAAGCACACCGTGCCATCACCCTTTGGCACCGAACATTCCCAAGACTTGTGACCCCTCACACCACAATTGTAACATCTAGACACACTAGAATCCGATATACCCGTCCGTATACCACCCGTGCTCACACTCGGACCCTTAGTCCTCTTACTTGGAGCACTATACGAAATAACCCTTCTCTCACTTGAAGGTTCACCAATCTTTGATCGCGAATACGACTCGAAACCCCTAGCCACTGCGAATAACTCCGCAGATGACTTCGCGTAACCCCGGCTAATTTTATTCTTCAAGTCATCATTCAAAGTTCGATAGAAATCCTCCATCAACAAATGATCATTCCCTAAATACTCCGGGCAAGAAAGAGCCTTCGCCATAAAGGTCGTCTTGAGAGTATTCAAATCCATAGAACCCTGTTGCAAATTTCATAACTCATTATGCAATTCCGACAAATCGGCTGAAGTCCGGAACTCCTCGAAGAATTCCTTCTTAAACTCGGCCCACGATAACACCATAAACTGTTCACCACCGACAAGATCAATCTTACCATCCAACCAATCCTTCGCCCTACCCCGCAACAAACTAGTAGCGAGTCTTATCCTCTTCTCGGGAGGACATTCAATAGTACGAAAACACCCTTCGACATCCGAGATCCATGTTGTGCTTACCAAAGGATCCGGTTTCCCGTCATACATCGGGGGTTTAGTCCTCATGAAGCTCTTAAGTCAACGCTCCATTTCACTACTACTTCGAAATTCAGAATACTTCCTATCCATTTCTTCTCGAATCGCACCCATTTGCTCCGCAACGGCGGCCGCAACTCTAGTGTTAAACTCTTCGTTATTCGTCTCAAAACGACACGCACAACACCGCCCCATCTTGCTAAACACTCGTCGTACATAACTTGTTAGACATGATTTACAACCGTAATAAGGTTTGCAAGTCCTTATTACGCACACACGCCATATCGACTTGTTAGTACAACGACCGCCTCGCTCGATGATATAAACCAACACAACACAATAATATATTAATAGTATCCACATATTAACATAAACGTTAGTCCACCTACAAACAAGGCACTAACTATAACCCGTTCCGACCCGTTCACCTACAAGTCTCGCAACAAATAAGCACACACAAAAGTCTAAGTCTAGGGACCTATCTTAAGTCGCCTAAATCCCTTAGACCATGCTCTGATACCACTTGAAACAACCCAACCCGTATTTAAACCGGTCCGTAATTTTTTTTATACATTAATATCATTAACATTTAGGTCCCAATTATGTTTCCAAAAACATCTTTAATACAATAGTAAGTTTAATAAACTTTAAAACATTTAATACATGAGTTAAATATCTAACAAAACCGAGCATGATGATTGGGGATACGCTACCCAATCCTAATAACTCCAAAAGCACATCATTTAAAGTAAACTACGCGAGTCTACTAGTCCCCATGCTGTAACAACCCTGCTTTTTCCGTTACTTCCGTTAACCTTCCGTTAGTTTATTTTACGACGATCACTTGACGTTTATGTGTTTATGTGTAATAAACGCATACTTGATCTTTGGAGGGTTACAATAATTAAGATGGGTTGATATTAATTCAAATAAAGATTTCGGGTAATGAAATACGATAAAAACGATACGATTTTGATAATTGCTTTTTGAGCAACGTAACGCTCGGGTTTATATTAATAATTAATTTTATTAATTATTAACTTTTTAAAATATTTAATTTATTGGGTTTTTAATAAATTAACGTTTGGTTGCGTTTAACGATCGATTTAGCGTTCCGGGCCTTCGGTACGACTAAACGGCACTTAAAACGGACTACGAATACACGTTTTTGCAAAACACGAGCCCGGGAACACCCATTGGGCCATGTTCGGCCGATTGCCCCACCCCACCCCATCTTATTTTTATTTTGGGCTAACTTATGGACTTGTGTGTAACTTATGGGAGTTTAGGGCCTAAGTGTAAGTATTAGACTAGTTAACCTAACACTACACAAACTCTAAACCTAATTAAAAAAAATGCAGCTCTCCCTCCTCCCTTTGCTCTGCTTGTCGACCACAACCCCACCAACAACACCATCAATTTTTGCTCTTTGATCAATCTTGCTTCACAAACGTTGTAATTCCCTTCGTGCTCTACGCGTTGATATAATTCTTTTTGTGATCTAAGGTATATTTACATAAACCCTAATTCTTAAAATCTGATTTTTATGAGAGTTTCATAGTTATGTTGTCAATTGCTCAAGTCTATACGCGTACGTATTAATCGTTATCGTTATTTTGATTGTTTGATGCGCTAGGGTTTAAAAACGATTTTGTTATTATTTGATCAGAAAAATTAAGTTTTTCAAATGTTAATTATTATGTTATAATCATATTCCTTGCAAAAAACTATTGAGTTTAGGCTTTGGATTCGCTTGATTTCGTTTTCGTATGATTAAGTTATGTCAATTTGAATTATCGTTGTGTTTTTGTTGCTTGATCAGAAATCTGGTATTGATAGACAACGAATTCGCATGTGAGACTTATACCACTGGAAATATAATTTAAAAGCACTCAATTTAGACTAGGATATCATGTTGTTTGCTTATGTATAGCCCGAGATATGCTTGAATTAGTGTAAAAGTAGTTTTATACAGCACTTGCATGAAAATAACCATGTATGATAAAATGTGTTAACTTATGTGATTAAAGCTTGGCATATTTGAAAATTAGACAAAAAATAATTCATCTTTCATGTGGATATAATAGGCTAATTGTATCTAGATCTTCGGATAATCGCGTGCGAATGTGACTAACTACATGAGAATCGAATCTGTAACTTGCTCACGGTTTTGTACTCTGTGGATTGTGTTTATTGATTGAGCATGTATACTTCTGTAAAATGAAACTTAACATGATATGTGACTTATTGTTAGTTTATATCAATCTCTGAAACCTTATGCATTGGGCACAATAGAGCCATACTTTATGTGAATTCTGATTTGAGCTGAAAACTGAATTTTCAACTTGCACGAATAAACTGTACAAATTGGCTAAATAAAAGTTGCTAGATTTTTTTATATATGTTACTTTGATTTGTCCTTGAACTATGGCCACTGGTATTGTATCAATTTCATGTTCCTAACTCCGGTTATAGCCAAAATGAAATCAGTGCGCGGTCAGAAACTGACTTGGCAAACTCCAAATGTATCCCTTCTGATTCTTGACTTTTAATTGTCGTATGAGTCCCTGGCTGGACTTTTGGAATAGATTTTAAGTATATTTATGATCTGGAGTTTGTCATGTTTACTTGAATTTTGTACTATGAGATAATGTGCTAAGTATGCTACGTATCCATGAACTTTGTGCATAACGATAAACTGAAATTGTGAAAGTGATCATTCATGATCTAAAACGTATTGTTTGACTTAGGTTTGACATGTTGACCAATATTTGACATGAACCTATTGATATTGACTTTATTTGACCACATTGACCAAGTTTGAATTTTGGTTTGACTTCGGTTGACTATGTTTGACTTGCGTGAATTACTTGACTATATGTTGACTTTTTCTTTGAAACGCGTCGGATCGAGCAATAAGACAACGTACACTATGAAACCACACTTATTTAAGATACATATATTGACCAAACTAAATACGTATACTTAGGTTGCATTACTCGGCTATAAACCGTACAAGTTAATTGTCCGCTTTTCAATCCGAGCTTTATTCAAAGGTGAGTCTACAGTCCCGCTTTTTACATGTTTTCAGGGATGAGAATACACGCTGTTATACTTACATTTTTAAATGCTTTTGTATTGACATGAGAACTATATACGCATATTGAGTTTGTTCAAAAAGCCTCTAGCGTGAATACTTTTAATACCATCGGTGTAAGCACAATTTATATGGACGGATCCGTTAGGTTGACAACCTCACCCACTATAAAAACTGTGGTGCATTTACTTTGAACATTAAATACATTTGAACAAGTGTTTAACATTTTACGAGGTAAGGCGGGTATAGTGGCTTCTATACTCGGGTCATTGCTAGTATTCAGGTGCTCAGATTATGCAAACAATAACATCTCGTGGTCAAGGAAACTAAACTATTTTTCTGACAACTATTTTTCAGATACTGTTATACTTTTAAATCTGTAGATTCACCAACATTATTTGTTGACCTGTTTTTGCGTGTTGTCATTCTCAGGTATTAATTGCTTCCGTTGTAGAATATTACTGTTACGTAGAAGTCAAGCCAAGCACTGGGACCAGCGTTAACATCCCGTTAAAGGGATTTTTGACGGGATGTTACATTTGGTATCAGAGCTGTGGCTATAGGGAACTAGGATACATTAGTGTGTCTAACTGTAGGGCGCATTAGTGAAGTCTAGTCTATAGCCGTGTGTCTTGGACGACTTTTATACACCATACCTGCACTATTTGCTTCACAATGCTACATGTAAGGCTACACATTACACCACATACATATACGCCTTATACCATGCAACATGGACTTGGACTAAAAATACTATATCATGAAACACATACGTACACCCGAAGCCATATTTAACTAAATTAAGTTGACTACGCCATCTTGAACTTATGGAGTGATGTCAAATGGAAATATGAGATAGCGTAATGTAATGACCGGGATTACATTACGCTAACTCATATAGAAGTTCCGACATCGCGAAATAAGGAATTGGGGCCGAGTCAAGTAGGTTACCTGGATAGACAACGTTTAGAACACAAACTGTATAACCCCGAATGTGAGAAGAAACTTACCATGTGCAAATTAATTGTTAATATAGCTTGTAAGTAACTTCTGATCTTGACCCAACTCATCACTGCTCGACACTGTCTGTCACCACCAATCACTACTTGTCACTACTAAGACACTACTTGAACACACTCGTCATCTCATACCACTACTCAGTACTGTTTATCACTGATAACTACTACTCAACACCGCCTCTCACTGCTAGTCACGACTGATCACTACTTCTCACTGTTTGTCATTACTAAATACTACTTACTACTACCCCTTGCTACTTGCTACTACTCAATACTACTCATTACTGCTTACCACTACTAAGTAACACTCGACACTACCAACACCTCCGCGTTTTACTATTCGCTAATGTGCATCACAACTCATTTCTGATATGTCTTTAGAGGAGGAATTCCTGATAACTGCCCGTACAATACGTAGTAGATATTGTCCACTCGATTACCAACTTACCTATCATTCAGCCATCCTCCATCCATGATTTTGTTTTCCAATATGAGCCTACCAACTGAAGACCATTATGCCTTATTGGGTGCATTAGAGTACATGTGCATATACTTATGATGTGAGCATGCTATCTAACAACTTATACGTCACTACTATCATCACTGCTTATCACAACCCATCGCTACTTATCGCTAACGCCACCACTCATTGCTACTAGTAATACTACCCGTTACCATATCCCTCATCATTTTGTTCCAACATACTATTCTTAAGTGACAATCATTTTCATTATACCCACAAACATTACCAACCAACTTTGAACACATCGACGCGAACTACACTTCATCTGTTCCTGCGAGACCCACCCGTCCGGGAGTTTGTACCAACCCTTTTCGATTAAATATCAGATTTTGTTTGAGTTGCCATTATACCTTGTTCATTTTCATTTTTCATGAAATTCATCATGTTCTCACTCATCAACCATAATGTTTATATATGCTGTCAACACCGGTGTTGAGAGAAACTTTAACGTTAAGGATTTGGTCGCAACGTTTATAAACCTGTACCTTCCTTAGACAATGTGTACTCTATAAAACTATTAAACTGGGAAGTTTGAACTTAGTGGTTGAAACAAACTGGTTATCTGACGATACAACCGAGGCAGCTACGACCAGAAGACTATTCGAATTTCTTTCACCAACGATAATAGTGTACGAAGAAGAGATCAGTACACCGTCATGTTACACTAATTACTCGAAGGTCCAGAAGTACAGGAGATGAGAATGTCTCGCAATTCTGGCGCATGTGAGTAAAGATGAGCCGACATTTAAGAGACCCGAATATTTCCTAACTATTAGAGATTGTCCTGAGGTTACACGTCCATCCCACCTTGAAGTCAAATTTCGGATTGATTTGGTGCCAGCAGCTGCACCCGTTACGCGTACAATATACGCATTTGCACCTTTAGAACTACAAGAGCTTCCCATAGTGAAGAACATGAGGGTTGTAATGCCCTAAATTGTGACATGTACTAGAAGGTGTGTCACATAACCACGAATTCCCAAGTTGGAGCTCCAGTCTTGTTTGTTAAGAAGAAGGATGGGTCGATGAGATTGTGTATTGACTACAGAGAATTGAACAAGTTGACAATCAAGAATCGGTATCTGCTACCGAGGATTGATGACTTATTTGATCAACTACAGGGATCTAGTTGTCATTCGAAGATTGATTTGAGATTCGGGTATCACCAATTGAGAGTCAAGGAAGCTGATGTCCTGAAGACGGAATTTAGAACACGTTATGGACACTATGAGTTTACAGTGATGCCATTTGGTTTGACGAACGCACCAACAGTGTTCATGGACCTTATGAACCATGTGTGTAAGCCATACCTAGATAAATTCGTCATTGTGTTATTGATGATATATTGGTGTACTCCAAGAACAAGGAAGAGCACGAACAGAATCTACGTTCGATATTGGCCATGCTTAAAAAAGGGCAGTTGTACGCAAAGTTCTCTAAGTGTGACTTTTGGTTACGAGAGGTACAATTTCTTGGCCCTGTTGTAGGGGCCAATGGAATATAGTTCGATCCAGCAAATATTGAGTCGGTTAAGAATTGAGAAACTCCAAAGACGCCAACGCAGATTAGGCAATTTTTGGGTCTAGCTGGTTACTATAGGAGATTCATAGAAGGATTATCTAAGATCGCCCGACCATTAACCGCGTTGACTCATAAGGGCAAAAAGTTTGAGTGGTCAGAACTGTAAGAGACTGCATTTCAGTTGTTGAAGGAGAAGTTAACAACTGCACCAGTATTGTCTCTACCCGAGGGAAGTGAAGATTTTGTTGTTTATTGTGATGCCTCACGTCAAGGAATGGGTTGTGTGCTTATGCAATGAAACAAGGTTATTGCTTATGGATCGCGTCAGTTAAAGAGTCACGAGCAGAACTACACTACACACGACCTTGAGTTAGGAGATGTTGTCTTTGCACTTAAAATGCGGAGACACTACCTGTTTGGAACCAAGTTCACTATCTTCACTGACCATAAGAGTTTACAGCACATATTCTATCAGAGACAGCTCAACATGAGACAACGACGTTGGATGGAACTACTTAACGATTATAACTGCGAACTTCAATACCATCCAGGCAAGGCGAATGTTGTGGCGGATGCCTTAAGTAGGAAAGAGCGAGAGAGACCTCTTAGGGTTAAAGCGCTTAACATAGTTGTCCGTACAAATCTCACATCACAAATTCGTGAAGCACAACAAGAAGCCATGAAACAAGAAAATGTCGATGTTGAATTTCTCAGAGGAATGGATAAGAAATTTGACATCAAAGAGGACAGAACACGATGCTTTGCCAACCGAATTTGGGTACCAAAGTTTGGTGGATTGAGAGAACTAGTGTTGGAGGAAGCACACAAGTCGAGATACTCAATTCATCCGGGATCAGATAAAATGTACCAAGATTTGAAGGCGTTTTATTGGTGGCTAAATTTGAAAATTGACATTGCTACCTATGTCGGGAAGTGCTTGACTTGCGCTAAGTTCAAGGCTGAACATCAGAAGCCATCAGGATTATTAACTCAACCAGAGATTCCCCAGTGGAAGTGGGAAGGTATTTCCATGGACTTCATTCCGAAACTGCTGAGAACGGCGGGAGGTCACGATACTATTTGGGTTATCGTGGATCGTCTCACTAAGTCCGCACACTTCTTACCAATAAGGGAAACTGATAAAATGGAGAAGTTGGCTCAGATCTACATTAAGGAAGTCGTCTCTAGGCATGGAGTGCCTATATCTATTATATCCGATCGCGATAGCAGATTTACTTCCAGGTTTTAGCAATCATTACAGAAAGCAATAGGGACTCGTTTAGATATGAGTACATCATATCACCCCCAGACGGATGGCCAGAGCGAACGAACTATTCAGACTTTTGAGGACATGTTGAGAGCATGTGTCATCGATTTCGGAAACGGATGGGATAAGTATTTACCACTGGTTGAGTTCTCATACAATAACAGCTACCATGCGAGCATTAAAGCTGCACCTTTCGAAGCGTTGTATGGAAGGAAGTGTAGATCTCCCGTTTGTTGGAGCGAATTGGGAGATAGTCAGTTGACAGGTCCTGAGATTATTCAGGAGACAACTGAGAAAGTTCTACAGATTCAGGAACGATTGAGAACGGCTCGAAGTTGTCAAAAGAGTTATGTCGATGTTAGACGGAAGGACATAGAATTCCAAGCTGGTGACAAGGTTATGCTTAAGGTATCACCATGGAAGGGTGTTGTACGATTTGGGAAATGAGGTAAATTAAGTCCTAGATATGTTGGACCATTTGAGATAACTGACAGAGTTGGACTGGTAGCTTACAGATTGGAACTGCCACAAGCACTCAGCGGTATTCATGATGTTTTTCCATGTATCCAATCTAAAGAAGTGCCTAGCCGATGATAATTTGATTATTCCTTTAGAGGAACTATGTATCGACGACAAACTTCATTTGATTGAGGAACCTGTTGAAATCTTGGGTCGTGAGGTCAAACAGTTGAAACAAAGCAGAATTCCTATCGTTAAAGTCCGGTGGAACGCGAAAAGAGGACCAGAGTTCACGTGGGAGCGTGAAGACCAGATGAGACTGAAAAACCCGCAACTGTTTCCCGAGGAAACTACTTCAGCAGACGTTCACTAAAATTTCGGGACGAAATTTTCAATAACAGGTGGGTAATGTAACAACCCTGCTTTTTCCGTTACTTCCGTTAACCTTACGTTAGTTTATTTTACGACGATCACTTAATGTTTATGTGTTTATGTGTAATAAACGCATACTTGATCTTTGGAGGGTTACAATAATTAAGATGGGTTGATATTAATTCAAATAAAGATTTCGGGTAATGAAATACGATAAAAATGATACGATTTTGATAATTACTTTTTGAGCAACGTAATGCTCGGGTTTATATTAATAATTAATTTTATTAATTATTAAAATTTTAAAATATTTAATTTATTGAGTTTTTAATAAATTAACGTTTGGTTGCGTTTAACGATCGATTTAGCGTTCCGGGCCTTCGGTACGACTAAACGGCACTTAAAACGGACCACGAATACGCGTTTTTGCAAAACACGAGCCCGGGAACACCCATTGGGCCATGTTCGGCCGATTGCCCCACCCCACCCCATCTTATTTTTATTTTGGGCTAACTTATGGACTTGTGTGTAACTTATGGGAGTTTAGGACCTAAGTGTAAGTATTAGACTAGTTAACCTAACACTACACAAACTCTAAACCTAATTAAAAAAAAAAAAAAAAAAACGCAGCTCTCCCTCCTCTCTTTGCTCTGCTTATCAACCACAACCCCACCAACAACACCATCAATTTTTGCTCTTTGATCAATCTTGCTTAACAAACGTTGTAATTCCCTTCGTGCTCTACGCGTTGATATAATTCTTTTTGTGATCTAAGGTATATTTACATAAATCCTAATTCTTAAAATCTTATTTTTATGAGAGTTTCATAGTTACGTTGTCAATTGCTCAAGTCTATACGTGATGTTTTAGCAGAGTGGTATAAAATAGTTATTAATTTTAGCAGGAAATACTATTAAATACGATACAATTTTACACAAGATATTTATTTATTTATAGAATGGATATACTTAAACCTTGCTACAACACTTATAGGCAGTGTACCTAATCGTAAAGTAGTGTAGTTTTTAGTAAGTCCGGTTCGTTCCACAGGGAAATCTTTAAACAAAGCTTAACGCTATATTAGTTTACTTTTATAAAAATACAAATATATATATATATATAAGTAATATTATTATTATAAAGGGGGTTTTTACCATTTAATGACCGGTTTGTCGATTTTAAAATTTTAGTCGCAGTTAAAACCAAATGTAAAATATTAAAAATAAATACAAGACTTAAATTAAAGCGTAAAGTAAATAACGATAATGAAATTGCGAATAATAAAAGTGCGATAAAATAAACTTGCGATAATTAAAGAGTACGATATTTAAAGTGCAATTAAATAAAATAACAATAATGATGCGATAATTAGAAGTGCAATAAAAGAAATTAAATATGAAATAAAAGAATTATGCTTATTTAAACTTCCGTAATCATGATGTTTGACGTGTTGATTTTAGTTTTATGCCCATGGGTTAATTGTCCTTTGTCCTGGATTATTTAATATGTCCGTCTGGTTTTTGTCCATAACAGTCCATCAGTCATAAATATAAAGTGCGAGTGTCCTCGTCAAATTATCCTTATACCCGAAGTTAAATATTCCAACTAATTGAGGACTTAAACTGTAACAAGATTTTAATACTTTGTTTAATAATTACACCAGGATGTCGACTGAGTGTAACCCAAGGTTTTAATATTTTGTTATCAATTATACCAAGTGTCCTTTTACATAATTTCACCCCTGTCTTAATTATTCTAGTGGCTATTAATCCATTTCCGTGTCCGGTTAAATGAATGATTATTCGTACATATAAATACCCCGCCCATCGTGTTCGATCGAGTGTATATGGTAATTTATAGGGACGCCCAATTGTAAATCTTTATATTAACATTAACAAACTATCATTTAGTTAAACAAATATAAAGCCCATTAATAGCTCATAGTCTAATTTCCACAAGTGTCGTTCTTTTGTTCAAACCCCAATTATGGTACAAAGCCCAATTACCCAATTTTAGTAATTAGCCCAACATCATGATTACTTCGTTTTAAATAAGCATAATAATAACTTAGCTACGAGACATTAATGTAAAAAGGTTGAACATAACTTACAATGATTAAAAATAGCGTAGCGTTACACGGACAGAATTTCGACTTACACCCTTACAACATTCGCTAACATACCCTTATTATTAGAATTATAATTAAAATTAAAATATAAATTATAAATATATATATATGTTTTACGTATGAGAAAAGAGAAAGATGGATATTTTTTTTGGTTCACCAAAGCTCGATTTTTATAGGCATGTGGGCTGGAACTGGGGCTCATGCGATCGTATGGGGAGGCTCATTTTTGGTTGTTTTCTTCTGCCGACGGTTTTATAAATAATATAATATATTAAATAATTATAAGAATTATTTAAATATTATATTATATTTATGTGTATAGTTGACTTGTAATTTTTAGTCCATTGCATCGAGCGTTGAGAGTTGACTCCGGTCCCGGTTCCGGATTTTCGAACGTTCTTGCGTACAATTTAATATCTTGTACTTTGCGTTTTGAATCTTGTACTCTTATAATTTTGAGACGTTTCTTATCAATAATTGGAACCTCTTTGATTGTATTTTGTACTTTTGAGCTTTTTGGTCGTTTGCGTCTTCAATTCGTCGAATCTGTCTTTTGTCTTCACCTTTTATTATTTAAACGAATATCACTTGTAAATAGAACAATTGAAACTAAAAGCTTGTCTTTCTTGAGGAATAATGCTATGAAATATATGTTCATTTTTAGCATTATCAATACGCGTACGTATTAATCGTTATCATTATTTTGATTGTTTGATGCGCTAGGGTTTACAAACGAATTTGTTATTGTTTGATCAGAAAAATTAAGTTTTTTCAAATGTTAATTATTATGTTATAATCAGATTTCTTACGAAAAACTATTGAGTTTAGGCTTTGGATTCGCTTGATTTCGTTTTCGTATGATTAAGTTATGTCAATTTGAATTATCGTTGTGTTTTTGTTGCTTGATCAGAAATCTGGTATTGATAGACAACGAATTGGCATGTGAGAGTTATACCACTGGAAATATAATTTAAAAACACTCAATTTAGACTAGGATATCATGTCGTTTACTTATGTATAGCCCGAGATATGCTTGAATTAGTGTAAAAGTAGTTTTATACAGCACTTGTATGAAAATAACCATGTATGATAAAATGTGTTAACTTCTGTAATTAAATCTTTGCATATTTGAAAATTAGACAAAAATTACTTCATCTTTCATGTGGATATCATAGGCTAATTACTTCATTAAGGAAATTAGATCTTTATGAAAACATTTGATCTTTTGAAAATTAAATCTAGCTTTTACCCTAGATAAGTTTTCCGGAATAACCCTTTACCGGTGTTTGCAAAATATTTTTGTGGGTTTGGTGGGTTTCAGATTTGAAAATTTTAGCTCAAAACTTGCGGTTTTGTGTCACCCACTTGCTAACCTTGTATTTGGAAAGCAACGCGTCCAGTTTACTTGTCCCGTATATTACCTTTCGATAAACTACCGTCCGGTTGTAAAGGAAAGCGTTGAACAAGTAACTGTTAAGGCAATGTCCCCTGACATGCTTTTAATTATGGTCTATAACGTGTCGGATGCAATTACTATCCTTGGTAGGAGCAATAGTAAAGCTCACCCTTATGATTTTTCGGTCTGGCACAAGGTCCTGTCTTTGACCACTATGCAACCACCGTTCTTACGGTTGACACCCGATTTGGTTCAGGTGACCTAATGAATTCCAGGTGAATTCCTAGGATTTTACATTCAATGGTAATGAACGCATTGAAAATAGGTTTTCAGAAAACAAATCGGTTTTAATTTGATCAAAATATTTTCTCGTTCAAGATCGAGTTTAGATATCATCGAATTCCATGAGTTTGTAATTCTCAATCTTTAAGGTCAATCTCTAGGATTGAGTAATATCAGTCTTAAAAGCTGATTTTTAATCTTTAAGGAGATTATCCTTTCTGGGGATCTGATTCATTAGTCTTATCCAGCTAATTTGCATGGTGCCCCCCCATTGTACGAGATAAATCCTTCTCATGGTTAGGATAAATCTGACCACTTGGCGACCCTGTTTTATGCTGAGGTCCGTGGATTTCCTGCTGATTTTAGAGATGACTTTTCTAGATTTTTCGTCAACCTACAGCTGGTCTGGACGACAACTTCATGACCTAAATCAAGAAGCGCGTGTCTTTTTTTTCGGAAGAATTTACTTCCTTTAAATGATGGAATTGATTCATCGTGTAGATCCATCTCTTCTTCAATAGTTTCAGTGGGTAAAACAGTTGATTATCATCCAAAACAAAAGTATTTTCAAAAATTTGTACAAAAATATGTGGTATATGTTGTGAATAATTTGGTAAAGTTTTCCCACACTTGGCTTTTATTTATGTTTTTCTTTGCCTTTTTCTTCGCTATTCCATTCTTAAATGAATTCTAACGTTTTGGTTGTTTCTCAATTTATGTCCCTTCCGAGGTAACGATAATTTCGGCTCAATGACCTAGTTTTCATCGTTCATAAATATGTATAAACATGATTTTGAGTTCATTTAATTGAAAATTTTGAAAAATTTTACTAGAATTGGGTAGTCAGTATATAAGACTAGGGCTGTTCTTTATTATCAGAGAGCATTCTAATACCACTACTACGTTACTAGTATTTTTAATGGTAACCAAGTGTATAAAGATAAAAATTTAAAAATCCGAAAGAATTTAACCCCTTCCCACACTTAAGATCCTGCAATGCCCTCATTTGCAAGAAATCAGTAATAATTTAAATTATTGAGGGTGATTTGTGTGAAAATGATTAAATTTTACCAAAGTTTCCAAATATATTGGCGTTTGTTTGCTGAATGATAAATGGTGCATAGCATTTGTTCATTTCGTCTGTTGTTACATCACATTTATTTGTCATCTTGTCGTCAAAATTAGTAGCTTTTGCTGAACTTAATGCCAGTCTTTGAAAATGCGCTGTTTTACCCTGTTTTGAACAATCGACAATATACATACATACAAGTATAATCATGCATGGCAATTTGAAATGGGACTTAATATCCCACTTTCCAATTCTAAATATGAAATATTAGTACACAATAATAATAAAATAATAAAAATTACACAAATTTATCCAATAACATAAGTTTAAACATGAAAAAGTCAAAAGATAAAAACATAATAATCATAAAAATAACCAAATGGAACTAAATCAGTCTGGATAGGGGTTCCAGTTCATCTCATCGGGTGGGTTCCATTGTTGGTTATAGGTGTTCTGATAGGCTTGGTCATAGTCATACCGGTTAAAGGGTGGTCGGATATCGGGGCTATGTGGCGGAAAATGAGCAGGTCGAGTAGGTACATAGTTATTTGGTACCTGATATGATAGCTGGCTCATGATTTGGTGCTAATGAACTAACCAGCTATCGTGTTGGCGTCGCCTATAATCCTCGTATACTCGCTCGGAGTTCCACTGCTCATACATACTATGTCTTGCCGCGTTCGTCATTGCTTCCTCATCTATACGAACGTGGACGTCAAGAATAGCATCTCGAAAGACATCCCTAATGTCTTCCGCCTCCTCCATTTCCTCGTCTGAGCCTCTCTCTACCTGAGAATGAGATCCCTCATAGGGTACTGCCTGGTTATGTCTACTTTTCAATACCTTAGCACCCACATAAACCTTCAATCCTAAGGGCTCAACCTGTTCTCTACAAATCTGTAATGGACCCCCTTGGTTCCTATCAACACCTAAATACTCTCCAATGAGAGTAACAAAAATACCCCCTCCTATTATACTCCCGTCCTGCATTCCCTCTACCATTTTAGATAAATAAAAAGCAACACAGTAAGGGATATTGACAAAGCTTCTAGGATCCCGAATACACTTTAGGTAGAATAAATCATATAAGGTAATTTTTTCTTTATTATGACCTCTTTGTGTAATCGAGTTAGCCAAAAATCTATGAATAATACGAAGCTCAGCTCTGTCAATATGTGTATAGGAGTGTCCTCCTGCTCGTGTAAAAACATCAAAATGTGACATACGCCTCCAAATGGCGTCAGCGTCAAAGTTACTATCTACCCATTCACCATAATGAATCAAGTTTGTACAATCGGGTAATAGCAACTCACCAGGAGTATATATCTGTAAGGCCCTGGCCATGTCCAGCATGGACATTCTGTACATCCTACCGCCAAGGATAAACCTAAGAAATCTTCTATCATCTATCCTAACTATATTTGTATCAAGTGATACAGTACTCATCAACTCAACACACCATTCCTTATATACAGGTCTACGAATGGTGAAAAGACGTTCCCAATCTGTAAAAGAAGAACTGCCATACCTTTGAACTAAAAGCTGTCTAACACGGTCAGCTAGATGGACCGTTTCCAAAGGGGCCCAATCAATTACCCTTGGCACCTCTACATTTTTTGTTACCAATTTGAATTTGTTCCTTTGATATGTCTCGTAATCTCTCCATCTTCTATCAAATCTCAGATTAGGATGTAGAGTGTGCTCAGGAATCGTTGGGAATTCTACTGGCGGCCTCATTGGGAATACTATGAATTCATCAACAAACTGTACCGGATCATAATAAGGTATGTGCTGATCAGGCTGTTGTTGTTCCTGTTGTGGTTCTTGTTCGTGTTGCATTTCTGGCTGTGGTTCTTGTGCTGGTGCTAGTCGTCTAGATGATGATGCTCTTGAACCTCCAGTGTCGGCTCTCTGTAAAACACATTAAACACAAAAATTGTGCATCCAAATATGCATTAGTGTTAGCAAAATAACAACTTAAAACAATCACTATAACATGTTAAATCAAAATTAAACTTATACACATTTTCACAATTTTTCACAATTCTACACTTTTTAAATAAGCACATATGAAAATGTATACAAAATTCATAAGCATTTAACTCAAATAACATGTCAAAATATTCATTATTAATAATTAAACAAGTCTCAAATGGCAAATATATCAAATTAATCAAGTTCATGAATTTTGGACTTAAAAAGTCCACTTTAATCTCCAAAAATCATGTTTAGGGTCATTGTTTGGATCATTTAACTATCTAAACATGTTACACTACTCAATTTAGCAATAATTCATGACAAAAATCGGCCATAACCTGTTTATATCAAAAAGCCCCAAATTGCTCATGAACACAAACCCTAGATTTCTAAAAATTTTGAAGTTTTTGGCTTCAAATCATGTTAAATAGCATCAATCTAGGTTATACATGCATAAAATACTAACAATTTAACACTAATTACACTAGAAATTAACAAAATTGCATTAGGTAAAAAATTGGTAATTATCACAAAAACTAGGAATTTATACAGTTTAGGAGTGTAATTTTTTACCAATTTGCTGAAGAATGAGAATCTAGGCATGATTAGAGCAAGAAAAATGACGAATTACGGTGGAAAAATGGCGAAAATTGGTGAATTTTTGGGTGAGTTTCGGGTGTATGTGTGTGTGTTGTGGTGAAGAACAGACTCGCTGAGAGTTTTTGATCTGGCCAGTTTTCCAGCCTCATGCGATCGCATGAGGTTGGTGTGTAAACCCCATGCGATCGCATGGGGTGCCGGCTACAGTGTTTTCAGCTTTTTTTTTTTTTTTTTTTTAAAACCTTATGCTTTATAAAACTTATAATTAATTAAATTTTTAAAAATTTTGTTTTCCTTTAGGAGCGAGGGCGTTTCGGATCGTTGTCCTAGTCTGTCCCTCGACAAAATTTTAAAATTTGTCAAATCAAAGCGCGGTTTTTAAAAGTAAAGATTTTTGGGTTTTTAATGTTTTTGGCATACTTTAATTTAATAAGATTAAAAATAATGATAATAAAAGTTCTCGTCCCTCCCTCGGGTAAAGCAATTTCGGTTCAAAGACCTAGTCTTCAACTTACGACGAATTTTAAAAATCATATTTTTAACTTAATGAGACAAAGTAAATTTTTGTTTTTAAATTCACACAACTTAAATATAAAATTAAAAATTCACACCAAACTTAAAATTTGAAATGCATAAAATTAAAAATTCATATTTTAAAAATTAAAAATTCACACCAAACTTAATTTTAAAAATTCACATTATAAATTCACACCAAACTTATATTAATTTTTCAAATATTTACATTTTTAAAAATATTGTTTTTACAAAGTTTACAATATTAATTTAAGATTTAAATATTAATTTTAAAAACATGGTAAAAATAAAATTAAAAATCTTTTTGGCTTTTTATCCCACTTTAATCAATCAAATATTATCAAAAATATGCGCCCCTCTTTTCGGTAAAGTAATTTCGGTTCCAAGACCTAATTTAACTCATGACGAATTTTTGAAATATTTTGGGTTGATTGATTAAAGATATTTATACCTTAAGAATAAACGTTAAATTTCGCAGTGATGTAATAAATTTTTGTATGATATCAATAATTTCGGTCGCCAAACCTAATTTTATTCAATACCAATTTAATACTTTTTAGCGAACAAATTAGCGTTTATTATCAAAAGGTTAAAAATAAAAATAAAAATAAAAACTGTACAGTCATACCTGTGAAATAGATTTCTTAGTTATATGATCTATCCCATTCATAAGATAGTCGGTTTAATTGTTTTTCCATAGCTACATAAGCGTAACCTCGAGCATTCAGTGTCTTTTCTTCTAAACATATGAACGGTCCGTCTCTGCATAAAGTAACAAATTCGGTATTTGAATAGGTTTGATTATTTGAACATTTACCTCCATGTGACCATTTTCCGCATTTGTGACATCTTTCTAGGTGTCGTGCTCTTCTTTTCGCTGCGGATTTTGATTTTCCTTTACCAAATTGTAACTTATTATCTTCGCATCTGGATTCTTTTCTAACTCCGTCCATTCTTTCTCTGATTACTGATACTAATTCACTCGGTAGTATGTCATTATTACGTTTAGTGATCAAAGCGTGTAGCATTAGACCATGGTTTAGTTCACAAGCAGTCTTCATTTCGTAAAAACCTAAAAAAAATAAAAATTCAGAATGGGGGGAGAAGACTAGTTCTTTAGGGTCTGCTAGGGAAAGACCATTCGGGTTCCATTTTCGAGAACTACACGAAAACAGACAATCTAACTCTAACAGAAATACATATTATCCTTTAAAGACTTGATTCTCCCCACACTTAGTTAGCTGTGGTATCGAAATTGTGATTAACTTCGTTGTCGACTTCCATCGGACCATGTATGTAATGTTTAACTCTGTGACCATTAACTTTAAATTCCATCCCATTTGAATTTATTAATTCTATCGTTCCGTATGGGAAAACTCTTTTGACTATGAATGGTCCAGACCATCTTGATTTCAATTTTCCAGGAAATAGCTTGAATCGTGAATTGAAAAGAAGAACTCTGTCTCCTTCTTTAAATTCTTTTGAACTTCTGATTCTTTTATCATGCCATTTCTTCGTTCTTTCCTTATAGATTAACGAATTTTCGTATGCTTCATGTCTTAATTCTTCTAATTCGTTTAGTTGACTTAATCGTAGACGTCCGGCTTCATGTAAATCAAGATTACATGTTTTCAAAGCCCAAAATGCTTTGTGTTCAATTTCTACTGGAAGATAACATGCTTTTCCATAAACAAGTCTAAAAGGTGTGGTTCCAATTGGAGTTTTGTAGGCTGTTCTAAAAGCCCAGAGTGCATCCTCCAATTTAATGGATCATTCCTTCGGATTTGATCCTACGGTTTTCTCTAGAATACGTTTTAAAGCTCGGTTGGTATTTTCAACTTGTTCACTTGTTTGTGGATGATATGCGGTGGAGATTTTATGAGTTACTCCATATCTTTTAAGAACTTTCTCAAGTTGATTATTACAGAAATGAGTACCCCGATCACTTATTAAAGCTTTCGGTGTTCCAAACCTTGCAAAAAGACGTTTTAAAAAGTTGACTACAACTCGTGCATCGTTAGTTGGGAGAGCTTGTGCTTCCGCCCATTTAGATACATAATCAATGGCTACGAGTATATATAGATTATTATGAGATTTTGGAAATGGACCCATAAAGTCAATACCCCAAATGTCAAATACTTCACATACTTGGATGACATTTTGTGGCATTTCATCACGTTGACTTATTTTTCCGGCCCTTTGACAAGCATCACAGGATTTGCAAAGAAGGTGTGCGTCTTTGTAAATTGTTGGCCAATAGAATCCAGCATCATAAACTTTTCTTGCTGTTAGTTGAGGCCCATAATGCCCTCCTGTTGGTCCTGTGTGACAATGGTTTAATATTTTACTAGCTTCATCTCCAAATACACATCGGCGTATTATTCCATCGGGACAACTTTTAAACAGATGTGGATCTTCCCAAAAATAGTGTTTTATATCACTGAAGAATTTCTTTCGTCTTTGGTACGATAATCCTTTTTCAAGGAATCCACAAACTAAGTAGTTTGCATAGTCTGCAAACCATGGGATTTCTTTATAAT
This sequence comes from Rutidosis leptorrhynchoides, assembly GCF_046630445.1. Lineage (NCBI taxonomy): Eukaryota > Viridiplantae > Streptophyta > Magnoliopsida > Asterales > Asteraceae > Rutidosis > Rutidosis leptorrhynchoides. Next base: position 265,762,937 of record NC_092342.1, on the reverse strand, counting down.
CTATCTTCAATAGATATTCATCAGGAAAGTTGTCTTGTATGGTCGATTCATTTAAAACTTCTAATTCGGGATTTTCAAGACGAGAAAGATGATCAGCGGCGAGATTTTCTGCTCCTCTTTTATCTCGGATTTCAATATCAAACTCTTGTAAGAGTAAGATCCAACGGATTAATCTTGGTTTAGCATCTTGTTTTGAAAATAGGTATCTAAGAGCAGAATGGTCGGTATAGACCACTGTTTTTGCTAGAACGAGATATGATCGAAATTTGTCAAAAGCAAAGACAATAGCAAGGAGTTCTTTTTCAGTAGTTGTATAGTTCGTTTGTGCTCCTTGTAACGTCTTACTAGCATAATATATGGGTTGAAATCGTTTTTCAATCCTTTGTCCTAAAACGGCTCCCATTGCAAAATCACTTGCATCGCACATTAGTTCAAATGGTAGATTCCAATTTGGTGTTATCATGATCGGTGCATTAGTGAGTTTCTCTTTAAGAATATTAAAAGATTTGATACACTCATCTGAAAAGATGAATGGAGCATCCTTTTCTAGGAGTTTATTCATAGGAGTGGCAATTTTAGAAAAATCTTTTATGAAACGTCGGTAAAAACCGGCATGCCCTAGAAAACTCCTAACTCCTCTAACATTGGTGGGATGTGAAAGTTTAGCAATTACATCTACTTTAGCTCTATCCACTTCAATTCCTTCTTTTGAAATTTTATGTCCAAGAACGATGCCTTCTTTAACCATGAAATGGCATTTCTCCCAATTAAGTACTAGATTTGATTGTTCGCATCTAAGAAGCATTCGTTCCAGATTAACTAGACATGATTCAAATGTATCACCGAAGACTGAAAAGTCATCCATGAAAACTTCCATGCATTCTTCTATCATGTCGTGAAAAATCGCCATCATACACCTTTGAAAGGTTGCAGGGGCGTTACAAAGTCCAAATGGCATGCGTTTGTAAGCAAAAGTACCATAAGGGCACGTGAATGTGGTTTTCTCTTGGTCCTCGGGTGATATTGGAATTTGAAAATATCCGGAAAATCCATCTAGAAAACAATAGTAACTATTTCCGGCTAATCTTTCCAACATTTGATCTATGAAAGGTAAGGGAAAGTGATCTTTTCTGGTGGCGTCATTTAATTTTCTATAATCAATACATACACGCCATCCTGTTACAGTCCTAGTAGGAATAAGCTCATTTTTCTCATTTGTAATGACAGTCATGCCACCCTTCTTAGGCACGCATTGAACTGGGCTTACCCATGGACTATCAGAGATTGGATAAATTAGACCTGCATCTAGCAGTTTAATAATCTCTTTCTTAACTACATCTTGCATATTAGGATTTAGTCTTCGTTGACGTTGCACATACGTTTTATGACCTTCTTCTGTCATAACCCGTCCTTAACCATAAGAACGTGTTAGATAACGTATGATTTCATAGCGATGTATTGACCTCTATATGCGACATTTTTAAAAGAACAACTGCATATATTTTACATTACAAACCATAATTCTTATTTTTGATACAAGCTTTAGACAATAAAAAGATGATTATCGTTTAGCGATAATCTTAGACTTACAAACTTTACATATGATGATAACAACACGATTTCTAGCATATTTTACAATACAAATCCTCGGATATGCAGTTTTGTTTTTGACACAAATATGAGTACGCAAGATCCTGCTTAAATTCAACATGTTGCAGCGGAAGCTTCTAATTATCACCTGAGAATAGACATGCTTAAAACGTCAACATAAAGTTGGTGAGATATAGGTTTAATGCCGGCAGCGATATAAATATAGACCACAAGATTTTATATATAAACATTTTAATAAAAATATTCTAAGTGGTTGAGCACTTGGTAACCATACTTAACATTTAATCACGTCGCATATTCCCTTTATTATGAAATCTTACTACACCGTACCAAGTGTAGTCACAAAACGAAGTACTGTGCAACCGTTGAATACTGGTCGTCCAGTCCGGTTGGGGTTGTCAGGCCCGATAGATCTATCAACAGGATTCGCGTTTACAATACCGCTGTAAATAACAGTTACCAAGCTACAGGAAAGTATGCCAGTGGTACAACTCAACGTAGAATATATTTTTCAGTTACTTGTGTCCATAACGTAAAACATAAAATACATGTATTCTCATCCTGAAATACCTAGAGTTTAAAAGTGGGACTATATACTCACTTTCGTCTTGAAGATATGTAATTTTGACTTGGTCTCCGATTGATATCACGAACCTATCCATATATAATATATCAATACCTTTTCTTTTTAAACAAACGTCACATATATATACTTATAATACTTTTAATACTTTTAATAATTCCTTAGTCCGTAGTTAGCAGTCCGATGTTAGTAATTCAATTTTAAATGGTTCATTTTTAGGTGTTTAATAAACCCCCAATGAAATAAATAAAAACCCCCATCGTATATGTATTGGTCGAGATTAATCTTGACCCACGGTACCGGTGTTGTCAAATGACGTGTTGCGTACATAAAGTACCGGTGTTGTCAAATGACGTGTTGCGTACAATCATGGGATCTTATGATTAATCTTCTCGTATTGTTTACGGGTGATCCTGAACCATATAAAATTAAATTATGAGTACATATATATAAAATATCATGTTATTTTAAAAAGATGTGATTTATTTAATTTTCTCCAATTATTTTCGTAGCTAAACTAGTCTTAGATATCCGATCTCGTTTTGGTCATAGTTTCTTCGTTACAACTCCGTTTTCGTTGATTCAACTTGCCACTTCCTTGGATCGAGTCCCTCTTTAAGACTATGAACTGTAAATACCTTAGTTTGTATTCGAAATCACAGGTCATAGGTCAAACTTTAGTGAAACTTATGAAGTTAATCATTTTTGTTACAAAAATATCATTTAATGACCATTTTTCTAAAAATACTTATACTTTGAATTAAATCATAAAATTTTTATGTGTCATCATATTCATAAGAAATATCATTTTTCCAGAATATAAACCTCCAATTCAAAGTTCAAGATGGTTTTTAATTATCCAACCCAAAACAGCCCCCGGTTACACTCCGACGTCGTAAAAACAGTTTTTAAGGTGTTCTTTGAAAAACCAAATTATACCTTGTTAAATTAGCATATATTTAAGTTATATTACAGGTCTTGAAGTATTTTAAAAGTTAAGTTAGAAGGATCTATTTAGTTTGCAAACAAGTTTGAAAACATTCAAACTATGTTCTTGTTGTTAAAATTTTATACCACAAAATAAGATAGCTATATATATATGAATCAAATAAGGTTATGAACAAAGTTACTACCTCAAGTTACTTGGACAAGATTGCTGTAAAAGAGGAGTAAGAACCTAGAACCAAAAGGGTGATGGAATTGGATGAAAGATTGGAAGTAAGTTTGTGTTCTTGGAAGGATTCTTGAAGTGTTTTTGTAAGAGTTTTCTTATTGTGATTAAGTGATGTTTTTATGGCTAGATCTTCATGGATATTAGCTGAATGGTTATGGAGTTTCTTAAGAGTGTGTTTTTGTTAAAGGAAATGTGTAGTAAAATGAAAATGGAATGGAGTATAAATGGTGGTGTAAAAGGTGTATAAGTTTGTAATTTTGTGAAAAAATCTTTTAATCATGTGAAATTGTCATACTAGATAACAAAAGTAGTTACCTTATACATAAGGCATTGAACAAGGGCTGGTTGGTGGTGATTTGATGTGTATATACCAATAGTAAATACGTATAGAAGCTAGGTATGATACGAGTACATGTACTCTAGATATACGTATAGAAATTTTGTGAAAAATGGAATGAGAATTCAAATATAGCTATCTTTTGTGAATACACTTATATTGTTTTATGTATTTAAGTCCTTAAAAAGTGATTAAATACATTACTTATACGATATATGTATAAACATTATAGGTCATAAGTATTTATGTCAAATAACGTTACGTATGGTTATCGTTTTGAAAACTTAAGTTAGTAGTTTCAAAATATACTTATAACTTATTGTTATTAATACAAAATGAGATATTAAAACATTCTTGGATCATGTTAAATATGTATATATACATATATATACACAAACGTATAATTATCATATATTGTATAGTTCATGATATCATCGGTCAAACTAGAAGGTTAAACGTTGTGTAAAACTCATTTCAAAAACATAAGTCTCAACAATTTGGATTGCTTATCATGTTGGTAAGGTTTAATTTATGTAAATATTAATCTTATAAGTATAGAACGATCGAAAAAGTGCGGGTCATTACAGTACCTACCCGTTAAATAAATTTCGTCCCGAAATTTTAAAATTGTACCTATTTTGCGTCATCGAGAAACAAGTGTGGATACTTTTGTTTCATCTGATCCTCTCTTTCCCAAGTAAACTCGGGACCTCTTCGAGCATTCCAACGAACCTTAATGATCGGTATGTTGCTCTGCTTGAGCTGTTTAACTTCACGGTCCATGATTTCGATTGGTTCTTCGACGAATTGTAGTTTCTCGTCGACATGGATTTCTTCAAGAGGAATGGTGAGGTCTTCCTTTGCAAGACACTTCTTAAGGTTTGAGACGTGAAAGGTATTATGTACTCCGGCGAGTTGTTGCGGTAACTCGAGTCGATAAGCTACCGGTCCAATGCGTTCGATGATCTTGAACGGGCCTACATACCTTGGGTTTAGTTTACCCCTTTTTCCAAAACGTATTACACCTTTCCAAGGTGACACCTTTAACATAACCATGTCACCGATCTGAAACTCTAATGGTTTCCTTCGAACATCGGCGTAGCTCTTTTGGCGACTACGGGCTGTTTTCAATCTCTCCTTGATTTGTACTATCTTCTCAGTCGTTTCGTGTATGATCTCGGGACCAGTTAATTGTCGATCTCCTACTTCATTCCAACAAATAGGAGATCTACACTTCCTTCCGTACAATGCTTCGAATGGCGCAGCTTTAATGCTCGCATGATAACTATTATTATACGAGAATTCTGCTAATGGTAGATATTTATCCCATCCGTTTCCAAAATCGATCACACATGCCCTGAGCATGTCTTCAAGAGTCTGAATTGTTCTTTCACTCTGCCCGTCAGTTTGCGGATGATATGCGGTACTCATATCCAAACGAGTTCCTAGTGCCTCCTGTAGTGATTGCCAGAACTTTGAGGTAAATCTACTATCACGATCAGATATAATGGAAATAGGTATTCGATGCCTTGAAACTATTTCCTTTATATATAATCGTAATAATTTCTCCATTCTATCCGTTTCCTTTATAGGCAAGAAATGTGCAGATTTGGTAAGACGATCAACAATTACCCAAATAGTGTCGTATCCCCAGGCAGTCTTTGGTAACTTCGTGATGAAATCCTTGGTAATACCGTCCCATTTCCATTCTGGGATTTCTGGTTGTTGAAGTAATCCTGACGGCTTCTGGTGTTCTGCTTTGACTTTGGAACAAGTTAAACATTCCCCAACATATGTTGAAACGTCTGTCTTCAAATTAGGCCACCAATAATGCGTCTTAAGATCTTGATACATCTTTCCAACTCCAGGATGTATCGAGTATCTTGTCTTATGTGCCTCATTCAATATTAACTTCCTTAATCCACCCAACTTTGGTACCCAAATACGGTTTGCAAAATATCGAATTCCATCTTCCCGCATAACGAGTTGCTTCTCATACTTCTTCATTATTTCATTTCCTATATTTTCTTTAGTAAGTGCTTCTCGTTGAACTTCTTTGATTTGTGAGTTGAGATTCATGCGAATTTTTATGTTCATCGCTCGTACTCGAATTGGTTCTCGTTCCTTTCTGCTTAGAGCGTCGGCCACCACGTTCGCTTTCCCGGGATGATAACGAATTTCACAATCATAGTCATTTATTAACTCAACCCACCTACGTTGCCTCATGTTCAGCTGTTTTTGATCGAAAATATGTTGAAGGCTTTTATGATCAGTAAACACAGTGCATTTAACCCCATACAAGTAGTGTCTCCATATCTTCAATGCAAACACGACTGCTCCCAGTTCTAGATCATGCGTCGTATAATTTCGCTCGTGAATCTTTAATTGTCGGGATGCGTATGCAATAACTTTCTTCCGTTGCATAAGAACGCAACCAAAACCTTGTCGCGAAGCATCACAATATATTTCAAAATCATCGTTCCCTTCAGGTAACGATAAAATAGGCGCCGTAGTTAACTTCTTCTTCAGTAATTGAAATGCACTCTCCTGCTCAGAAGTCCATTCATGTTTCTTCCCTTTTTGCGTTAACGCTGTCAATGGCTTAGCTATTCGGGAAAAATCTTGAATAAACCTTCTATAATAACCGGCTAAACCCAAAAATTGGCGTATCTGCATTGGTGTCTTAGGAGTCTCCCATTTTTCAATGGCTTCAATTTTTGCTGGATCAACCTGAATTCCTTTACTACTAACAACGTGGCCAAGAAATTGCACTTCTTTCAACCAAAAAGCACACTTAGAAAATTTAGCATATAGCTGTTCTTTTCTCAACAACTCTAATATCAACCTTAAATGCTGCTCATGCTCTTGCTCACTCTTGGAATAGATAAGAATGTCATCAATGAAAACAATAACAAACTTATCTAAATATGGACTACAAACTCGATTCATGAGGTCCATGAATACAGCTGGCGCATTCGTCAATCCAAACGGCATGACCAAAAATTCGTAATGACCATAACGTGTCCGAAAAGCAGTTTTCGGAATGTCCTCTTCTTTGACACGTAGTTGATGATAGCCCGATCTTAGGTCGATTTTCGAATAAACACATGATCCTTGCAGTTGATCAAATAAGTCATCAATTCTCGGTAGTGGATACCGATTCTTGATAGTTAACTTATTTAATTCACGATAATCTATACACATCCTAAAAGATCCATCTTTCTTTTTAACAAATAGAATCGGAGCTTCCCATGGTGAAGTACTTGGTCGTATGAATCCACGGTCTAGTAATTCTTTTAACTGACTTTGAAGTTCTTTTAATTCGGATGGTGCAAGTCTATATGGAGCACGAGCCACTGGTGCAGCTCCTGGTACTAAATCTATTTGAAATTCTACAGATCTAAATAGAGGTAATCCCGGCAACTCTTCCGGAAATACTTCAGGAAAATCTCTTGCCACAGGCACGTCATTGATGCACTTCTCTTTTTCTTTCTTTTCGACTTTATTAACATGTGCTAGAATAGCATAACATCCCTTTTCTAAACACTTCTTGGCTTTCAAATAGCTAATGAGTTTTAGCTTTGAGTTACCCTTCTCTCCATAAATCATTACTGGCGTTTTATTCTTACGAGGAATGCGAATTGCCTTCTTGGCGCACACAACTTCAGCTCCTATTTTGGACATCCAGTCCATGCCGACTATTACATCAAAACTTCCTAATTCTACGGGTATTAAGTCAATTTTAAATGTTTCTCCGGCTAAATTTATTTTACAATCACGGCAAATTTTATCGGCTTTAATTAGTTTACCATTACCTAACTCAATCATGTACTTAGCATCTAGAGGTAATGATGAACAATTCAATTTAGCGTGAAAGTCTCTACACACGTAACTTCTATCAGCACCAGTATCAAATATAATAGATGCGGATAAGTTATTAATGGTAAACGTACCCGTAACAAGCTCCGGGTCTTCACACGCCTCTCTAGCATTAATAACAAATGCTCTCCCTCGTGCAGGTCCGATATTCTTCTCTGGATTCGGGCACTGGCTCTTATAGTGACCCTGTTTCCCACATCCATAACAAGTAACAGTAGCCAAAGCAGTTCTATTTGCATTAGTGGCAGGAGTCTTGGTACCATTTGTATTTGTAACGAGAGCCCTACAATCTTCAGCAAGATGACCCTTTCGATTACATTTGTTGCATACCACATTACAGTAACCAGAGTGATGTTTGTGGCATCGGTTGCATAAAGGATTTTGTCCTTTATAACCAAAGCTTAAACCACTACCCGCACCTTGCGTGATTTCTTGTTTCTTAAAAGATTGTTGTTGGTTACCTCGATCATAATTTCCATTCCACTTTCTTTTGTTACCTGATACCTTCACATCAGTATTGGATGCTTTCTTATCCATGATGACCTGATCCATTAGCTCGTTTGCCATGGTTATAGCTTCATGAATTGTCTTAGGTTTCGATGCTGTAACATTTGCCTTGACCTTTTTGGGCAAACCATCTTTGTACATTTCAATCTTCCGTTCTTCGGTTGGAACCAATTCAGGACATAGCAAAACTAATTCCATGAATCGCTGATTGTAGTTGGTGATTTCAGTACCAACAACCTTCAGGCTTCGTAATTCATCTTCCAACTTCCTAACCTCGTTCCTTGGACAATACTCGTTGATTAACATTGTTTTGAATTCTTCCCAAGGAGTATCATAAGCTACATCTCCTCCTACAGCCTTCACATAATTTTTCCACCACGTGAGTGCACTATCTTGTAAAGTGCACGATGCATACTTGGTCATGTCCTTTTCAACACAACCACTTATTTTAAACACAGTCTCCATCTTTTCTATCCACCGGGTTAAACCGATCGGTCCTTCTGTTCCACTGAATGATGAGGGCTTGCAAGCTTGAAAAGTTTTGTAAGTGCACCCCACACGAGGATTTGGGTTAACTGCAGCACCTCTTGCAGCCTCGACCCATAACATTCTGTCGTTCACTCGCTGATTGATGAGTTCCTGGATTTCTTGTTCCGTCATTCGGTTCAATCGCGCCATATTCTTCTATAAGAATGAAAAGAAAATAATTATTCACATGGAATATTATAGATGTAGTGTATATTTACAGTACATTATAGCTTATTAATAATATGAACCAGGTATTATTATAAAAGCCTTTTCTTCTTATTAGCGTTTTATAATTATATCTAGGGTAGTACCTACCCGTTAATGTCCATACTTAATAGCTTAGTACAGAATCAATTACTACCATCTAAATAATACTTAACCATGGAAAATTATTGCATTTCACACTTCACTATTTTACATATGCTTATCTTACATCGAACATTAAGCAAACCACACTAATAATATTATACAAAACATTATATGATCCCATAGTTTAATACGGCAGCGCATCGTTTGGTCTATTTTCTAAGACGTTTAGGTTCAATGAATCGCCTAACGCTTATCCTAGCTGTCTGCCTATATTTTGGCTGTGGGACTGAAGAACTGGATGCCGGGATAGAACGAATAGGAATAGCGGGAATAGGGGTGGTAGTGTCTAGTGGAATTGGTGCCACATCATCCTTACTAAACTCGGGATTTGAATTTTCTAATTCATTAGCCTTTCGTTTCTTTCCTAATTCGAACTTGTCTTTCGTAATTTCCTGTATTTCTTCCTCGGGTTCACTTTCCTCCTCGGGTTCACTTTCCGGGTTCTCTATAGTCGGTTCATCCGGAATTTGTGAGTCTTCCCCAAAGATATTATTTTCGTCATCGGATAGGTTAATGACTGGAACACCATCTGAAGATTCTGGTTCGGAGTCGCTGAATGTGATAACAAGTTTTGAGCCCGACATCTATCACACAACAACTAACCCATTAGTACTACATAATATTTACATATAAATTTTAACCAACAATGATAAGCAATGGTTTTTAAAAATCAGACCCGGTCAAAGTCCAGACTTACTAATGTATCCTAACGACTTATCAGTTAGACACACTAATGCAAACCTGGTTCGCTAAGACCACCGCTCTGATACCACATGTCATAACCCGTCCTTAACCATAAGAACGTGTTAGATAACGTATGATTTCATAGCGAGGTATTGACCTCTATATGCGACATTTTTAAAAGAACAACTGCATATATTTTACATTACAAACCATAATTCTTATTTTTGATACAAGCTTTAGACAATAAAAAGATGATTATCGTTTAGCGATAATCTTAGACTTACAAACTATACATATGATGATAACAACACGATTTCTAGCATATTTTACAATACAAATCCTCGGATATGCAGTTTTGTTTTTGACACAAATATGAGTACGCAAGATCCTGCTTAAATTCAACATGTTGCAGCGGAAGTTTCTAATTATCACCTGAGAATAGACATGCTTAAAACGTCAACATAAAGTTGGTGAGATATAGGTTTAATGCCGGCAGCGATATAAATATAGACCACAAGATTTCATATATAAACATTTTAATAAAAATATTCTAAGTGGTTGAGCACTTGGTAACCATACTTAACATTTAATCACGTCGCATATTCCCTTTATTATGAAATCTTACTACACCGTACCAAGTGTAGTCACAAAACGAAGTACTGTGCAACCGTTGAATACTGGTCGTCCAGTCCGGTTGGGGTTGTCAGGCCCGATAGATCTATCAACAGGATTCGCATTTACAATACCGCTGTAAATAACAGTTACCAAGCTACAGGGAAGTATGCCAGTGGTACAACTCAACGTAGAATATATTTTTCAGTTACTTGTGTCCATAACGTAAAACATAAAATACATGTATTCTCATCCCGAAATACTTAGAGTTTAAAAGTGGGACTATATACTCACTTTCGTCTTGAAGATATGTAATTTTGACTTGGTCTCCGATTGATATCACGAACCTATCCATATATAATATATCAATACCTTTTCTTTTTAAACAAACGTCACATATATATACTTATAATACTTTTAATACTTTTAATAATTCCTTAGTCCGTAGTTAGCAGTCCGATGTTAGTAATTCAATTTTAAATGGTTCATTTTTAGGTGTTTAATAAACCCCCAATGAAATAAATAAAAACCCCCATCGTATATGTATTGGTCGAGATTAATCTTGACCCACGGTACCGGTGTTGTCAAATGACGTGTTGCGTACATAAAGTACCGGTGTTGTCAAATGACGTGTTGCGTACAATCATGGGATCTTATGATTAATCTTCTCGTATTGTTTACGGGTGATCCTGAACCATATAAAATTAAATTATGAGTACATATATATAAAATATCATGTTATTTTAAAAAGATGTGATTTATTTAATTTTCTCCAATTATTTTCGTAGCTAAACTAGTCTTAGATATCCGATCTCGTTTTGGTCATAGTTTCTTCGTTACAACTCCGTTTTCGTTGATTCAACTTGCCACTTCCTTGGATCGAGTCCCTCTTTAAGACTATGAACTGTAAATACCTTAGTTTGTATTTGAAATCACAGGTCATAGGTCAAACTTTAGTGAAACTTATGAAGTTAATCATTTTTGTTACAAAAATATCATTTAATGACCATTTTTCTAAAAATACTTATACTTTGAATTAAATCATAAAATTTTTATGTGTCATCATATTCATAAGAAATATCATTTTTCCAGAATATAAACCTCCAATTCAAAGTTCAAGATGGTTTTTAATTATCCAACCCAAAATAGCCCCCGGTTACACTCCGACGTCGTAAAAACAGTTTTTAAGGTGTTCTTTGAAAAACCAAATTATACCTTGTTAAATTAGCATATATTTAAGTTATATTACAGGTCTTGAAGTATTTTAAAAGTTAAGTTAGAAGGATCTATTTAGTTTGCAAACAAGTTTGAAAACATTCAAACTATGTTCTTGTTGTTAAAATTTTATACCACAAAATAAGATAGCTATATATATATGAATCGAATAAGGTTATGAACAAAGTTACTACCTCAAGTTACTTGGACAAGATTTCTGTAAAAGAGGAGTAAGAACCTAGAACCAAAAGGGTGATGGAATTGGATGAAAGATTGGAAGTAAGTTTGTGTTCTTGGAAGGATTCTTGAAGTGTTTTTGTAAGAGTTTTCTTATGGTGATTAAGTGATGTTTTTATGGCTAGATCTTCATGGATATTAGCTGAATGGTTATGGAGTTTCTTAAGAGTGTGTTTTTGTTAAAGGAAATGTGTAGTAAAATGAAAATGGAATGGAGTATAAATGGTGGTGTAAAAGGTGTATAAGTTTGTAATTTTGTGAAAAAATCTTTTAATCATGTGAAATTGTCATACTAGATAACAAAAGTAGTTACCTTATACATAAGGCATTGAACAAGGGCTGGTTGGTGGTGATTTGATGTGTATATACCAATAGTAAATACGTATAGAAGCTAGGTATGATACGAGTACATGTACTCTAGATATACGTATAGAAATTTTGTGAAAAATGGAATGAGAATTCAAATATAGCTATCTTTTGTGAATACACTTATATTGTTTTATGTATTTAAGTCCTTAAAAAGTGATTAAATACATTACTTATACGATATATGTATAAACATTATAGGTCATAAGTATTTATGTCAAATAACGTTACGTATGGTTATCGTTTTGAAAACTTAAGTTAGTAGTTTCAAAATATACTTATAACTTATTGTTATTAATACAAAATGAGATATTAAAACATTCTTGGATCATGTTAAATATGTATATATATATATATATATATACACAAACGTATAATTATCATATATTGTATAGTTCATGATATCATCGGTCAAACTAGACGGTTAAACGTTGTGTAAAACTCATTTCAAAAACATAAGTCTCAACAATTTGGATTGCTTATCATGTTGGTAAGGTTTAATTTATGTAAATATTAATCTTATAAGTATAGAACGATCGAAAAAGTGCGGGTCATTACATCTTCCATAAGGATTTTATGTGTGCAATACGAAGGACTTATTCCTTTAATATCATGAATCTTCCATGCAATGGCTGGTTTATGAGCTTTTAACACAGAAATGAGTTGTGATTTCTCATTTTTAGTAAGAGAAGACGATATTATTACAGGTAATTCAGATTCACCATGTAAATAAGCGTATTCCAAATGGTTTGGAAGTGGCTTTAACTCTAATTTCGGAGGTTCTTCTATCGATGATTTATATCGATATCTGTCTTCTTCTTTTAGCATTTGAATTTCTTCTGTTGTTGGTTCATATCCATTAGCTATAAGTGTAGCTAACATTTCAGCTTCATCAATTGGTTCATTACCTTCTCCTAAAGAACATTCTCCTGTTCCTTGTAATTCTGGAAATTCTTCTAATAATTCTGCATGTGCATCTATAGTTTGAATATAATAACATGTATCATCTGCAGATTGTGGTTGTTGCATTGCTCTATCAACTGAAAAGGTAACACTCTCGTCCTCTATACTTAGGGTCAGTTTCTTACCGAACACGTCTATCATTGCTTTAGCCGTGTTTAAGAATGGTCTTCCTAATATGAGAGGAACTTGAGAATCTTCTTCCATGTCCAAAACAACAAAATCTACTGGAAATACTAAAGTACCAACTTTAACTAGCATGTTCTCCATTATCCCTCTAGGATATTTTATTGATCTATCGGCTAGTTGTATGCTTATTCTGGTTGGTTTCAATTCTCCAAGGTCTAGTTTGAATACGGCATTAGATTTATACTAGCACCTAAGTCTGCCAATGCTTCTATTGAACTAAGACTACCCAGAAAACATGGAATTGTGAAACTTCCTGGATCAGATAATTTTTCTGGTATCTTATTCAACAGCACTGCTGAACAATTAGCATTCATAGTAACAGCTGAGAGTTCTTCCATTTTCTTTCTATTTGAGATTAGATCTTTCAAGAATTTAGCATATCTAGGCATTCCTGAAATCACATCAATGAAAGGAAGATTTATATTTATTTGTTTAAACATATCCAAGAATTTGGATTGCTCGGCTTCAAGTTTCTCTTTCTTCATTTTACTCGGGTAAGGAAGTGGTGGTTGGTATGGTTTAACATAAGGTTTATCCTTAACTGTGTTATCTTCGTTAACCTTTTCAACTACCGGTTCTTTTTCCTTATCTTGATCAGGTTGTGGTTCTTGTGGAGTAGGAATGGCTTCATCAGAAGTTACAGGTATTTCAGGTGGTTTAAGTGTTGTACCACTTCTTGTGGTAATGGCTTTAGCTGTTTCATTCCGGGGGTTAGCATTTGTATCACTAGGTAGACTTCCCGGTTTTCTTTCACCTATTAACCTTGCTAGGTTACTTACTTCTTGTTCCAGATTTTGAATAGAAGCTTGTTGATTTCTAAATGCTTGAGCATTTTGTTCATTGGTTTGTTTTTGAGATGTGAAAAACTGCGTTTGAGTTTCAACTAGCTTCGTCATCATATCTTCTAAATTCGGCTTTTTATCATCGGTTTGTTGTGGTGGTTTGTTTTGAAAATTTGGTCTTTGCTGATTGTAAGTATTATTGGATACTTGTTGATTGGTAGGACCTTGTTGGTTGTTGTATGGAATATTTCGGTTATAATTCTGGTTTTGATTGTAAATCGGTCTTGGCGGTTGATAATTATTCTGATAATTATTTCCAGGCCTTTGGTTTATGTATGAAATATTCTCTCTTTGTTCCATTGTTAATTCAATACTGAGACAATCTTTTGTCAAATGTGGTCCTCCACACTGCTCACAACTAATTCGTATTGAGTGAATATCTTTAGTCATCTTTTCCATTCGTCTCTCCACAGCATCTATCTTTGCGGAAATGTAATCTAAGTCATGGCTAGAATCGGCTCTAGCTGCTTTAGATGATCTAACGATGTCTTTTTCTTGGTGCCACTCATGTGAGTGGGAAGCAGTGTTATCAATAATTTTGTAAGCATCAGTTTCGGTTTTCTTCATAATAGAACCACCAGCTGCTATATCTATGTCTTTCCTTGTAGTGATGTCGCATCCTTGGTAGAATATTTGTACTATTTGACAGGTGTCTAAACCATGTTGCGGACATCCTCTTAACAACTTTCCATATCTTGTCCATGCCTCATATAGAGTTTCATTTGGCTTCTGTGTAAATGTAACAATTTCTGCTTGAAGTCTTACGGCTTTAGATGCCGGAAAGAATTGTTTAAGAAATTTGTCAACTAAAACATCCCATGTATCAATCGCCCCTTCAGGTAACGATTCCAACCAATCTTTGGCTTCTCCCTTTAAAGTCCAGGGAAATAACATGAGATATATCTGTTCATCCTCCACTTCTCGGATTTTAAATAGTGTGCAGATCCTATTAAAGGTACGTAGATGTTCATTTGGATCTTCCTTCGGCGCACCACTAAATTGGGATTGATTAGTCACCATGTGTAGAATTTGTCCTTTGATTTCATAATCTGGCGCATTAATGTCTGGATGAGTAATTGCGTGACCTTGGCCAGTGCGTTTAGCTCTCATTCGGTCTTCCATACTTAAAGGTTCCAGATTCTCCATAATTGAATTTGTTGAATCGGAATCACTAGAGGATTCTGATTTAATGGTTCGTTCCTCAACAATCTCTGTTTGAATGATTGGTGGTTCCGGGGGAAAGTTTAGTGGTTCAGGATCTACGAACCGTTCCTGAATATTATCCGGATTCTCAATTGTGAGGTCGGGTTCAAAAAATGGATTATCGGAAATTTGAACTGAAGTACTTGGTCGACTGGATGACGATTCTAAAGAAAAATCAACGGCGGTTATATTTGCTAAATGTCTTGATCTAGTTACAGGTGGTGAACGTACAAAAGGTGGTGAACGTCTTGCTCGGTGCATTCACTAAATATCCTATTAGTTTTAAAACGGAAAGAAAAATTATAATAAGTTATCCAATTAATAGACTTTTCTGATTTTGCCCACGTTTCGAATAGCCAAAAGATGCAGCAGAGGGGCAGGATTCGTTTGGTCTCAATATAATTGAGGACTGTTTGGCTCCAATAACCTGGTCCACGTACAAATCCAACTATTACTACGAACCAGAAAATTTTGATGTCTATCAATTTAACCACTCAAAATAAATTTTCGTAATTTTAAGAAATTTAGATAAGAAGTAGAATAAAAATCTATGTCCTAAAAACTAGAATAGCGAGAAATAAGAAAGAAAAAGAGTTCGTCGAAAAAGGTCGAAAAAGAAAAATGGTTGAAAAATAAAAGGTGACGGAAAAATAAAAGAAACTTATAAAACTTAAAAAAAAACTTGACTAACCTAACCTTATTACTACAACTAACTTAAAATTATAATCGCAAATTGAAATTACTAATTGGAATGATAATTGATACATAGGTAAAAGTCGTCTAAAAATATTAAAGCTTACAGGAAAAACTAAATCCCAAATGGAAATATCTTAAAAAGAAACTAAAACTTAAAAAGGCGTCGTAAAATTCTAGAGTACCTAAATCTTAGTCTAAAGAAAAAGCACTTACGGGATTTTACGGCAAAGCCTAAAAATCTAGAAGTAAAAATAATTATGGCAAAAACTATGAATTAAAACTAAATATGAGCTAAAAATACAAAAGTTACGCTAAAACGATTAAAAAGGAAAAAAAATATAAAAATATATAAAAAGTTGTAAAAAGTACAATTTTTATAAAAATATTATTTTTATATTATTTATTTTATAAAACTATTAATTTTACAATTTAAATAAACTAATTAAATTAAAAATACAAATTAAACTTAAACTAATAACTTAATTAAATAATAAAACTTAATTAGGGTTAATAATAAAATTAATAATTAATTAAAACCCTAATCGCATTAATTGTTGTACGATGATGGCCTGTCAGATACGCTCATGCGATCGCATGAGTTCTAAGTTACCCAGCCATGCGATCGCATGGGCTAGGGTTTCGGGCCAGAGTTGGGCTGCTACAGTACAGGCCGATTAAAATTTTATTTTATTTTATTTTTTTGTTTTTGCTGTAAAATATAAAATATATTTATTAATTAAATAAAACTTATATTTTTACAAAATAATAAAAAAAATAGAAATAAAGAAACTTTATAAAACTTAAATATTTACCAAACTCTAAAAAAAATATTTATATTTTTGTTTTTCTTTTTTTTTTATAGCGTTGCGCTTCCGGCTTTTAAGACGCTCCCCGGCAGCGGCGCCAAAAATACTTGATGTTTTAGCAGAGTGGTATAAAATAGTTATTAATTTTAGCAGGAAATACTATTAAATACGATACAATTTTACACAAGATATTTATTTATTTATAGAATGGATATACTTAAACCTTGCTACAACACTTATAGGCAGTGTACCTAATCGTAAAGTAGTGTAGTTTTTAGTAAGTCCGGTTCGTTCCACAGGGAAATCTTTAAACAAAGCTTAACGCTATATTAGTTTACTTTTATAAAAATACAAATATATATATATATAAGTAATATTATTATTATAAAGGGGGGTTTTTACCGTTTAATGACCGGTTTGTCGATTTTAAAATTTTAGTCGCAGTTAAAACCAAATGTAAAATATTAAAAATAAATACAAGACTTAAATTAAAGCGTAAAGTAAATAACGATAATGAAATTGCGAATAATAAAAGTGCGATAAAATAAACTTGCGAGAATTAAAGAGTACGATAATTAAAAGTGCAATTAAATAAAATAACAATAAAAATGCGATAATTAGAAGTGCAATAAAAGAAATTAAATATGAAATAAAAGAATTATGCTTATTTAAACTTCCGTAATCATGATGTTTGACGTGTTGATTTTAGTTTTATGCCCATGGGTTAATTGTCCTTTGTCCTGGATTATTTAATATGTCCGTCTGGTTTTTGTCAATAACAGTCCATCAGTCATAAATATAAAGTGCGAGTGTCCTCGTCAAATTATCCTTATACCCGAAGTTAAATATTCCAACTAATTGAGGACTTAAACTGTAACAAGATTTTAATACTTTGTTTAATAATTACACCAGGATGTCGACTGAGTGTAACCCAAGGTTTTAATATTTTGTTATCAATTATACCAAGTGTCCTTTTACATAATTTCACCCCTGTCTTAATTATTCTAGTGGCTATTAATCCATTCCCGTGTCCGGTTAAATGAACGATTATTCGTACATATAAATACCCCGCCCATCGTGTCCGATCGAGTGTATATGGTAATTTATAGGGACGCCCAATTGTAAATCTTTATATTAACATTAACAAACTATCATTTTGTTAAACAAATATAAAGCCCATTAATAGCTCATAGTCTAATTTCCACAAGTGTCGTTCTTTTGTTCAAACCCCAATTATGGTACAAAGCCCAATTACCCAATTTTAGTAATTAGCCCAACATCATGATTACTTCATTTTAAATAAGCATAATAATAACTTAGCTACGAGACATTAATGTAAAAAGGTTGAACATAACTTACAATGATTAAAAATAGCGTAGCGTTACACGGACAGAATTTCGACTTACACCCTTACAACATTCGCTAACATACCCTTATTATTAGAATTATAATTAAAATTAAAATATAAATTATAAATATATATATATGTTTTACGTATGAGAAAAGAGAAAGATGGATATTTTTTTTGGTTCACCAAAGCTCGATTTTTATAGGCATGTGGGCTGGAACTGGGGCTCATGCGATCGCATGGATTTATGCCTTCCAGGCCATGCGATCGCATGGCCAACTGGGGAGGCTCATTTTTGGTTGTTTTCTTCTGCCGACGGTTTTATAAATAATATAATATATTAAATAATTATAAGAATTATTTAAATATTATATTATATTTATGTGCATAGTTGACTTGTAATTTTTAGTCCATTGCGTCGAGCGTTGAGAGTTGACTCCGGTCCCGGTTCCGTATTTTCGAACGTTCTTGCGTACAATTTAATATCTTGTACTTTGCGTTTTGAATCTTGTACTCTTGTAATTTCGAGACGTTTCTTATCAATAATTGGAACCTCTTTGATTGTATTTTGTACTTTTGAGCTTTTTGGTCGTTTGCGTCTTCAATTCGTCGAATCTGTCTTTTGTCTTCACCTTTTATTATTTAAACGAATATCACTTGTAAATAGAACAATTGAAACTAAAATCTTGTCTTTCTTGAGGAATAATGCTATGAAATATATGTTCGTTTTTAGCATTATCAATACGCGTACGTATTAATCGTTATCATTATTTTGATTGTTTGATGCGCTAGGGTTTACAAACCAATTTGTTATTGTTTGATCAGAAAAATTAAGTTTTTTCAAATGTTAATTATTATGTTATAATCAGATTTCTTACGAAAAACTATTGAGTTTAGGCTTTGGATTCGCTTGATTTCGTTTCCGTATGATTAAGTTATGTCAATTTGAATTATCGTTGTGTTTTTGTTGCTTGATCAGAAATATGGTATTGATAGACAATGAATTGGCATGTGAGAGTTATACCACTGGAAATATAATTTAAAAACACTCAATTTAGACTAGGATATCATGTCGTTTACTTATGTATAGCCCGAGATATGCTTGAATTAGTGTAAAAGTAGTTTTATACAGCACTTGTATGAAAATAACCATGTATGATAAAATGTGTTAACTTCTGTAATTAAATCTTTGCATATTTGAAAATTAGACAAAAATTACTTCATCTTTCATGTGGATATCATAGGCTAATTGTATCTAGATCTTCGGATAATCGCGTGCGAATGTGACTAACTAAATGAGAATCGAATATGTAACTTGCTCACGGTTTTGTACTCTGTGGATTGTGTTTATTGATTGAGCATGTATTCTTCTGTAAAATGAAACTTAACATGATATATGACTTATTGTTAGTTTATGTCAATCTCTAAAACCTTATGCATTGAGCACAATAGAGCCATACTTTATGTGAATTCTGATTTGAGCTGAAAACTGAATGTTCAACTTGCACGAATAAACTATACAAATTGGCTAAACAAAAGTTGCTAAATTTTTTATATGTGTTACTTTTATTTGTCCTTGAACTATGGCCACTGGTCTTTCATGTTCCTAACTCCGTTTATAGCCAAAATGAAATCAGTGCGCGGTCAGAAACTGACTTGGCAAACCCCAAATATATCCCTTCTGATTCCTGACTTTTAATTGTCGTATGAGTCCCTGGCTGGACTTTTTGGAATTGATTTTAAGTATATTTATGATCTGGAGTTTTTCATGTTTACTTGAATTTTGTGCTATGAGATAATGTGCTAAGTATGCTACGTGTTCATGAACTTTGTGCATAACGATAAACTGAAATTGTGAAAGTGATCATTCATGACCTAAAACGTATTGTTTGACTTAGGTTTGACATGTTGACCAATATTTGACAAGAACCTACTGATGTTGACTTTAGTTGACCACATTGATGAAGTATGACTTTTGGTTTGACTTCGGTTTGACTTGCGTGAATTACTTGACTATATGTTGACTTTTACTTTGAAACGCGTCGAGTCGAGCAATAAGACAATGTACATTATGAAACCACACTTATTTAAGATATATATATTGACCAAACTAAATACGTATACTTAGTTTGCATTACTCGGCTATAAATCGTACAAGTTAATTGTCCGCTTTTCAATCCGAACTTTATTCAAAGGTGTGTCTACAGTCCCGATTTTTACATGTTTTCAGGGATGAGAATACACGCTGTTATACTTACATTTTCAAATGCTTTTGTATTGACATGAGAACTGTATAAGCATATTGAGTTTGTTCAAAAAGCCTCTAGCTTGAATACTTTTAATACCATCGGTGTAAGCACAATTTAGATGGACGGATCCGTTAGGTTGACAACCTCACCCACTATAAAAACTGAGGTGCATTTACTTTGAACATTAAATACATTTGAACAAGTGTATAACATTTTACGAGGTAAGGCGGGTATAGTAGATTCTATACTCGGGTCATTGCTAGTATTCAGGTGCTCAGATTATGCAAACAATAACATCTCTTGGTCAAGGAAACTAAACTATTTTTCTGACAACTGTTTTTCAGATACTGTTATACTTTTAAACCTGTAGATTCACCAACATTATTTGTTGACCTGTTTTTGCGTGTTGTCATTCTCAGGTATTAATTGCTTCCGCTGTAGAATATTGCTGTTACGTAGAAGTCAAGCCAAGCACTGGGACCAGCGTTAACATCCCGTTAAAGGGATTTTTGACGGGGTGTTACACATGCTTACCCGAGCCACCGCCTCCATGCAAATCTATAAAAATGTAAACAACGAGAGGGTAAGCTAACGCTTAGTGTGTGAAAATATACTACATACATATATATGCATAAAATGGACACGCCACACAACAAATCAAAATATCACATACCGGAGCATCCAAGCATAAAGACAAGCTAAACTAAGCATACCGTACGATTACTAAGCAACAAGCTAAAGATACATCAACAAATATAAATTCACCAACGACGATGTGAACAACGCCAATAAGCTTCACCCGGAGGGTTGGCTACATCACAACAATACAACAATATATATATAACAAAGCATAAACCGCCCAAGGTTAACCCCTTAACCCGAGTACCGAAAACCAAATACCAAAATGAAGATTGGCCGAACTACACTAGCCTTAGTAAATCCGCATTCACACGAGACTACTATCTTCAATACCACAACAACATCGAGGTTGGCCGAACTACATGAGCCTTAGTAAATCCGAAACCACACGAGATCACTACCTCAATAAGATGACCGAACTACACGCGTCACCGTGAATCCGCATCCACACGTGATCCACTTCTCCAATCACAACTCAATACCAACCCTTCGCCATTGGGGTTATATAATCCACATCACAAGCACATGTGATAACGTACACACGAAATGTACACCTCACCAAAGGTGGTCAACCAATACGCACAACCGTGCCAATTAGACCTATACGCAAGTCCATCAAACCCACCTATATGTGAAGTGCGCTCTATAACCGAGAACCACTTCACCCGACCCGCACCCATCCTGCACATACATATGCATATAGGATATTAACACACACCTTGAAGTCTTGATGGATGCCAAACCAAAATCCGCAACGCCAATGGAACGTACCTATTCCATTTTCACATAACAAATAGCACAATTAGGGTGGATTACAAACCAACCCATTTCGACAACCAGTGCAATTTCGACCTAATTGCACTTCCAAGTTCAAACCGCGCCCAAACTAACCAATAATTACTAACACAAGTGAGAATGGTCCTAATACGCCAATTAAACCCGAACACAAGTGTTAAACACTTGTCTTGCCCAATTTGACACCAAAACCCTAATTTTGACCCATTTCAAAATTAGTCAACCAAACACACCCAAAAGAGTTCCAACACTTCCATAATCACTAATCATAGTGATTACACTCTATTTAAAGCCCTAAACAAGGCTAAATCATCAACCAACCCAAAACCCGTCTTCATCACTAATAAGCCCGAATCCTAGTTATTATCTTCCATTAACAACTAGTGGGGTTTCATGTATGAACATACAATCAAAAGCCCTAAATTTAGACGAAGAACACGAAAATGAAATTCGGAATTAGAGCTTACCGTTAGTATCACCTTGTAGCTAAGAACGAGGAGAACAAAGTTTCCTCTTACGCCAAAGATCGAATCACGAATCTTCCTTTCCAAAATCCCTCTTGAATGATTTGGAGAAATGAAGAAAAGAGAGAATATGAGGAAGAAAAAGGAAAAAGAAATAAAGAAAATGAATGAATGGATGAGATTTAAGATCTCAATCTGGCACATACGCAAAATGACCAAAATGCCCTCATATTTCCTTTAATATTGCGAAAACAGGAACCAGTTCGTCAGTATTGCCGCGCCGCGGCCCTCAACCATCGCGCCTCGACATATAACGTGGTCTGGTGGTTGCCTTGATATGCCTCCTGATTCTGAAACTAGTTAATCGTCGCGCCGCAGCCCACTCTGCTGCGCCGTGACCTTCTGCACAATCTGATTCTGACTCTGGATTTCAGGGACTGAACTTGCCTAACTTCGATTCTGATGTAAATTCTGAAAATGCATAAGTGTTAGGTGAAATGTCCCGTTCTTATTGATTAAAAACGTTCCATATTAATTGATTTCGTTGCGAGGTTTTGACCTCTATATGAGACGTTTTTCAAAGACTGCATTCATTTTTAAAACAAACCATAACCTTTATTTCATAAATAAAGGTTTAAAAAGCTTTACGTAGATTATCAAATAATGATAATCTAAAATAAACTGTTTACACACGACCATTACATAATGGTTTACAATACAAATATGTTACATCGAAATCAGTTTCTTGAATGCAGTTTTTACACAATATCATACAAACATGGACTCCAAATCTTGTCCTTATTTTAGTATGCAACAGCGGAAGCTCTTAGTATTCTCCTGAGAATAAACATGCTTTAAACGTCAACAAAAATGTTGGTGAGTTACAGGTTTAACCTATATATATCAAATCGTAACAATAGACCACAAGATTTCATATTTCAATACACATCCCATACATAGAGATAAAAATCATTCATATGATGAACACCTGGTAACCGACATTAACAAGATGCATATATAAGAATATCCCCATCATTCCGGGACACCCTTCGGATATGATATAAATTTCGAAGTACTAAAGCATCCGGTACTTTGGATGGGGTTTGTTAGGCCCAATAGATCTATCTTTAGGATTCGCGTCAATTAGGGTGTCTGTTCCCTAATTCTTAGATTACCAGACTTAATAAAAAGGGGCATATTCGATTTCGATAATTCAACCATAGAATGTAGTTTCACGTACTTGTGTCTATTTTGTAAATCATTTATAAAAGCTGCATGTATTCTCATCCCAAAAATATTAGATTTTAAAAGTGGGACTATAACTCACTTTCACAGATTTTTTACTTCGTCAGGAAGTAAGACTTGGCCACTGGTTGATTCACGAACCTATAACAATATATACATATATATCAAAGTATGTTCAAAATATATTTACAACACTTTTAATATATTTTGATGTTTTAAGTTTATTAAGTCAGCTGTCCTCGTTAGTAACCTACAACTAGTTGTCCACAGTTAGATGTACAGAAATAAATCGATAAATATTATGTTGAATCAATCCATGACCCAATGTATACGTATCTCAATATTTATCACAAGTCAAACTATATATATTTTGGAATCAACCTCAACCCTGTATAGCTAACTCCAACATTCACATATAGAGTGTCTATGGTTGTTCCGAAATATATATAGATGTGTCGACATGATAGGTCGAAACATTGTATACGTGTCTATGGTATCTCAAGATTACATAATATACAATACAAGTTGATTAAGTTATGGTTGGAATAGATTTGTTACCAATTTTCACGTAGCTAAAATGAGAAAAATTATCCAATCTTGTTTTACCCATAACTTCTTCATTTTAAATCCGTTTTGAGTGAATCAAATTGCTATGGTTTCATATTGAACTATATTTTATGAATCTAAATATAAAAAGTATAGGTTTATAGTCGGAAAAATAAGTTACAAGTCATTTTTGTAAAGGTAGTCATTTCAGTCGAAAGAACGACGTCTAGATGACCATTTTAGAAAACATACTTCCACTTTGAGTATAACCATAATTTTTGGATATAGTTTTATGTTCATAATAAAAATTATTTTCCCAGAATAACAACTTTTAAATCAAAGTTTATCATAGTTTTTAATTAACTAACCCAAAACAGCCCGCGGTGTTACTACGACGGCGTAAATTCGGTTTTACGGTGTTTTTCGTGTTTTCAGGTTTTAAATCATTAAGTTAGCATATCATATAGATATAGAACATGTGTTTAGTTGATTTTAAAAGTCAAGTTAGAAGGATTAACTTTTATTTGCGAACAAGTTTAGAATTAACTAAACTATGTTCTAGTGATTACAAGTTTAAACCTTCGAATAAGATAGCTTTATATGTATGAATCGAATGATGTTATGAACATCATTACTACCTTAATTTCCTTGGATAAACCTACTGGAAAATAGAAAAATGGATCTAGCTTCAATGGATCCTTGGATGGCTCGAAGTTCTTGAAGCAGAATCATGACACGAAAACAAGTTCAAGTAAGATCATCACTTGAAATAAGATTGTTATAGTTATAGAAATTGAATCAAAGTTTGAATATGATTATTACCTTGTATTAGAATGATAACTTACTGTAAGAAACAAATATTTCTTGAGGTTGGATGATCACCTTACAAGATTGGAAGTGAGCTAGCAAACTTGAAAGTATTCTTGATTTTATGTAACTAGAACTTGTAGAATATATGAAGAACACTTAGAACTTGAAGATAGAACTTGAGAGAGATCAATTAGATGAAGAAAATTGAAGAATGAAAGTGTTTGTAGGTGTTTTTGGTCGTTGGTGTATGGATTAGATATAAAGGATATGTAATTTTGTTTTCATGTAAATAAGTCATGAATGATTACTCATATTTTTGTAATTTTATGAGATATTTCATGCTAGTTGCCAAATGATGGTTCCCACATGTGTTAGGTGACTCACATGGGCTGCTAAGAGCTGATCATTGGAGTGTATATACCAATAGTACATACATCTAAAAGCTGTGTATTGTACGAGTACGAATACGGGTGCATACGAGTAGAATTGTTGATGAAACTGAACGAGGATGTAATTGTAAGCATTTTTGTTAAGTAGAAGTATTTTGATAAGTGTATTGAAGTCTTTCAAAAGTGTATAAATACATATTAAAACACTACATGTATATACATTTTAACTGAGTCGTTAAGTCATCGTTAGTCGTTACATGTAAGTGTTGTTTTTAAACCTTTAGGTTAACGGTCTTGTTAAATGTTGTTAACCCAATGTTTATAATATCAAATGAGATTTTAAATTATTATATTATCATGATATTATCATGTATGAATATCTCTTAATATGATATATATACATTAAATGTCTTTACAACGATAATCGTTACATATATGTCTCGTTTAAAAATCATTAAGTTAGTAGTCTTGTTTTTACATATGTAGTTCATTGTTAATATACTTAATGATATGTTTACTTATCATAGTATCATGTTAACTATATATATATCCATATATATGTCATCATATAGTTTTTACAAGTTTTAACGTTCGTGAATCACCGGTCAACTTGGGTGGTCAATTGTCTATATGAAACATATTTCAATTAATCAAGTCTTAACAAGTTTGATTGCTTAACATGTTGGAAACACTTAATTATGTAAATAACAATTTTATTTAATATATATATAAACATGAAAAAGTTCGGGTCACTACAGTACCTACCCGTTAAATAAATTTCGTCCCGAAATTTTAAGCTGTTGAAGGTGTTGAC
The DNA here is from genome assembly GCF_046630445.1 of Rutidosis leptorrhynchoides. Classification (NCBI taxonomy): domain Eukaryota; kingdom Viridiplantae; phylum Streptophyta; class Magnoliopsida; order Asterales; family Asteraceae; genus Rutidosis; species Rutidosis leptorrhynchoides. The sequence goes on along the minus strand of NC_092342.1, from coordinate 265,736,840 downwards.
GAATCTTCTGGAAATAGATGCGGGTATTTCTTCTTCATCTGATCTTCACGCTCCCAGGTGAACTCGGGTCCTCTACGAGCATTCCATCGAACCTTAACAATTGGTATCTTGTTTTGCTTAAGTCTTTTAACCTCACGATCCATTATTTCGACGGGTTCTTCGATGAATTGAAGTTTTTCATTGATTTGGATTTCATCTAACGGAATAGTGAGATCTTCTTTAGCAAAACATTTCTTCAAATTCGAGACGTGGAAAGTGTTATGTACAGCTGCGAGTTGTTGAGGTAACTCAAGTCGGTAAGCTACTGGTCCGACACGATCAATAATCTTGAATGGTCCAATATACCTTGGATTTAATTTTCCTCGTTTACCAAATCGAACAACGCCTTTCCAAGGTGCAACTTTAAGCATGACCATCTCTCCAATTTCAAATTCTATATCTTTTCTTTTAATGTCAGCGTAGCTCTTTTATCGACTTTGGGCGGTTTTCAACCGTTGTTGAATTTGGATGATCTTCTCGGTAGTTTCTTGTATAATCTCCGGACCCGTAATCTGTCTATCCCCCACTTCACTCCAACAAATCGGAGACCTGCACTTTCTACCATAAAGTGCTTCAAACGGCGCCATCTCAATGCTTGAATGGTAGCTGTTGTTGTAGGAAAATTCTGCCAACGGTAGATGTCGATCCCAACTGTTTCCGAAATCAATAACACATGCTCGTAGCATATCTTCAAGCGTTTGTATCGTCCTTTCACTCTGCCCATCAGTTTGTGGATGATAGGCAGTACTCATGTCTAGACGAGTTCCTAATGCTTGCTGTAATGTCTGCCAGAATCTTGAAATAAATCTGCCATCCCTATCAGAGATAATAGAGATTGGTATTCCATGTCTGGAGACGACTTCCTTCAAATACAGTCGTGCTAACTTCTCCATCTTGTCATCTTCTCTTATTGGTAGGAAGTGTGCTGATTTGGTGAGACGATCAACTATTACCCAAATAGTATCAAAACCACTTGCAGTCCTTGGCAATTTAGTGATGAAATCCATGGTAATGTTTTCCCATTTCCATTTCGGGATTTCGGGTTGTTGAAGTAGACCTGATGGTTTCTGATGCTCAGCTTTGACCTTAGAACACGTCAAAAATTCTCCTACGTATTTAGCAACATCGGCTTTCATACCCGGCCACCAAAAATGTTTCTTGAGATCCTTGTACATCTTCCCCGTTCCAGGATGTATTGAGTATCTGGTTTTATGAGCTTCTCTAAGTACCATTTCTCTCATATCTCCAAATTTTGGTACCCAAATCCTTTCAGCCCTATACCGGGTTCCGTCTTCCCGAATATTAAGATGCTTCTCCGATCCTTTGGGTATTTCATCCTTTAAATTTCCCTCTTTTAAAACTCCTTGTTGCGCCTCCTTTATTTGAGTAGTAAGGTTATTATGAATCATTATATTCATAGATTTTACTCGAATGGGTTCTCTGTCCTTCCTGCTCAAGGCATCGGCTACCACATTTGCCTTTCCCGGGTGGTAACGAATCTCAAAGTTGTAATCATTCAATAATTCAATCCACCTACGCTGCCTCATATTCAGTTGTTTCTGATTAAATATGTGTTGAAGACTTTTGTGGTCGGTATATATAATACTTTTGACCCCATATAAGTAGTGCCTCCAAGTCTTTAATGCAAAAACAACCGCGCCTAATTCCAAATCATGCGTCGTATAATTTTGTTCGTGAATCTTCATTTGTCTAGACGCATAAGCAATCACCTTCGTTCGTTGCATTAATACACAACCGAGACCTTGCTTTGATGCGTCACAATAAATCACAAAATCATCATTCCCTTCAGGCAATGACAATATAGGTGCCGTAGTTAGCTTTTTCTTCAATAACTAAAACGCTTTCTCTTGTTCATCATTCCATTCAAATTTCATCCCTTTATGCGTTAATGCAGTCAAGGGTTTTGCTATTCTGGAAAAATCTTGGATGAACCTTCTGTAGTAACCAGCTAGTCCTAAAAATTGACGTATATGCTTCGGAGTTTTTGGGGTTTCCCACTTTTCAACGGTTTCGATCTTTGCCGGGTCCACCTGGATACCTTCTTTGTTCACTATGTGACCGAGGAATTGAACTTCTTCCAACCAAAATGCACACTTTGAAAACTTAGCGTACAGTTTTTTCTTTCCTCAATACTTCTAGCACTTTTCTCAAATGTTCTTCGTGCTCTTGATCATTCTTTGAGTAAATAAGTATGTCATCGATGAAAACAATGACAAACTTGTCAAGATATAGCCCACACTCGGTTCATAAGGTCCATGAACACAGCTGGTGCGTTAGTCAATCCAAATGGCATAACCATAAACTTGTAATGACCATAACGCATCCTAAAAGTAGTTTTTGGAATATCATCCTCCTTTACTCACATGTGATGATATCCAGAACGTAAATCGATCTTCGAATAAACCGACGAGCCTTGTAGTTGATCAAATAAGTCGTCAATTCTCGGCAGTGGATAACGGTTTTTGATGGTAAGTTTTTTCAACTCTTTGTAGTCAATGCACAACCTAAATGTACCATCCTTCTTCTTGACAAACAAAACAGGAGCTCCCCATGGTGATGTGCTTGGTCGAATGAAACCACGTTCTAATAGTTCTTGCAGTTGGCTTTGCAGTTCTTTCATCTTGCTGGGTGCGAGTCTATAAGGAGCACGAGCTATTGGTGCAGCTCCTGGTACAAGATCTATTTGAAATTCAACAGATCGATGTGGAGGTAGTCCCGGTAATTATTTCGGAAATACATCGAGAAATTTTTTTTGCGACGGGAACATCATTGATGCTCTTTTCTTCAGTTTGAACTTTCTCGACGTGTGCTAGAACAGCATAGCAACCTTTTCTTATTAGTTTTTGTGCCTTCAAATTACTAATAAGATGTAGCTTCGTGTTGCCCTTTTCTCCGTACACCATTAAGGGTTTTCCTTTTTCTCGTATAATGCGAATTGCATTTTTGTAACAAACGATCTCTGCTTTCACTTCTTTCAACCAGTCCATACCGATTATCACATCAAAACTCCCTAACTCTACTGGTATCAAATCAATCTTAAATGTTTCGCTAACCAGTTTAATTTCTCGATTCCGACATATATTATCTGCTGAAATTAATTTACCATTTGCTAATTCGAGTAAAAATTTACTATCCAAAGGCGTCAATGGATAACTTAATTTAGCACAAAAATCTCTACTCATATAGCTTCTATCCGCACCCGAATCAAATAAAACGTAAGCAGATTTATTGTCAATAAGAAACGTACCCGTAACAAGCTCCGGGTCTTCCTGTGCCTCTGCCGCATTAATATTGAAAACTCTTCCGCGGCCTTGTCCATTCATGTTCTCCTGGTTCGGGCAATTTCTAATAATGTGGCCTGGTTTTCCACATTTATAACAAACTACATTGGCATAACTTGCTCCGACACTACTTGCTCCTCCATTACTCGTTCCGACACCATTTGTTCCTTTCGTTCTATTAACCCCTGGTCCGTAGACCTCACACTTCGCCGCGCTATGACCATTTCTTTTACACTTGTTGCAAAATTTGGTGCAGAACCCCGAGTGATACTTTTCACACCTTTGGCATAGCTGCTTCTGATTGTTGTTGTTGTTGCGGTTATTATTGTTGTTGGGATGATTGTTGTAGTTGCTGTTGTTGTTGTTGTTGTTGTTGGGCCATTTGTTGTAGTTGCGATTGATGTTGCGATTGTTGGGATAATTGTTGCGATTATTGTTGTAATTGCTGTTGTTGTTGTATTGGTGATTCTTATCACCGTTTTCCTCCCACTTTCTTTTGACTTGCTTCACATTGGCCTCTTCAGCAGTTTGTTCTTTAATTCTTTCTTCAATCTGGTTCACTAGTTTGTGAGCCATTCTACATGCCTGTTGTATGGAGGTGGGCTCGTGTGAACTTATATCTTCTTGGATTCTTTCCGGTAATCCTTTCACAAATGCGTCGATCTTCTCTTCCTCATCTTCGAATGCTCCCGGACACAATAGGCACAATTCTGTGAATCGTCTTTTGTACGTGGTAATATCAAATCCTTGGGTTCGTAACCCTCTAAGTTCTGTCTTGAGCTTATTGACCTCGGTTCTGGGACGGTACTTCTCGTTCATCAAGTGCTTGAATGCTGACCATGGTAGTGCGTACGTATCGTCTTGTCCCACTTGCTCTAGATAGGTATTCCACCATGTTAACGCAGAACCTGTGAAGGTATGCGTAGCGTACTTCACTTTGTCCTCTTCAGTACACTTACTTATGGCAAACACCGATTCGACCTTCTCGGTCCACCGTTTCAATCCGATCGGTCGTTCGGTTCCATCAAATTTCAAAGGTTTGCAGGCAGTGAATTCTTTGTAGGTGCATCCTACACGATTTCCTGTACTGCTAGATCCAAGGTTATTGTTGGTATGTAGCGCAGCCTGTACCGCGGCTATGTTTGAAGCTAGAAAAGTACGGAATTCCTCTTCATTCATATTCACGGTGTGTCGAGTAGTCGGTGTCATTTCCTTCAAAATAGTAAAATGGAACAAGTTAATCATACAGAATATTAAGAGTAGTTAATAGTATTTCGTAGCATAATATGAACTCATTTATAAAAGCTTTTTCTTCATATTAGCGTTTTATAAGTTTAAATTCGGGTAGTACCTACCCGTTAAGTTTATACTTAGTAGCTAATATACAATTCAACTACTACAATTCTATATGAAAAACTGATTATAATAATATTTCGCGTTCAAACTTTTACACAATATTTTACAAACTTACAATACCGCTTATTTTACATATAGCATGAAATATAGCACACAATAAATTTGATACAAGATGGTTGTGAAGATAATTCTAGCTAGTACACAAGTCGTTCAGCAAAGGCAATAAAGACACGTAATTCATACGTCCAGAAACAAGTCATGCATTCTGGTTTTACTAGGATTACTTCCCATCCTTGGTCTTGTGGAACATAGCCGTTATGGCCGTTGATAAGACAGCGTGTTGTAACGTCGTCAAAGGGACGAGGGTTACGTAATGTCCAACAGTTCCGTAACAATCTAAAAACCTCATTTCTTACCCCAATTACCGACTCCGTCACTTGTGGGAACGTTTTGTTTAATAGTTGTAGCCCGATGTTCTTGTTCTCACTTTGGTGAGAAGCGAACATTACTAATCCGTAAGCATAACATGCTTCTTTATGTTGCATGTTAGCCGCTTTTTCTAAATCACGAAGTCCAATATTCGGATATATTGAGTCAAAATAATTTCTTAACCCATTGCGTAAAATAGCATTTGGGTTCCCCGCAATATATGCGTCAAAGTAAACACATCGTAACTTATGGATTTCCCAATGTGATATCACCCATCTTTCGAACGAAAGCCTTTTATAAATCAAGGCATTCTTGGAACGTTCTTCGAATCTTACAAACTGATCTCGCCTTAAATAGTTGTGCCGAAGAATTCTGACCGACTCTAGACAAGATTTCATCAATCATGTCTCCGGGTAGGTCTCTTAAAATATTGGGCTGTCTATCCATTTTGTGTTTTTATACTGTAAAATAGAACAAGAGTTAGATTCATAAAAAAAAATACTTATTAATACAAGCAATTTTTACATATATCATAAAGCATAAGCACACTATATTACATATATTACACCACACGAATACAACTATCTTATTCCGACTCGCTTGTTTCTTCTTCTTCGGTTTTGGTTCGTTTTGCCAAGTTTCTAGGGATATATGATGTTCCCCTAATACGAGCCGTCGTTTTCCACATTGGTTTAGAAAAACCTGGTGGTTTAGAGGTTCCCGGGTCATTGTTACAACTTAAGGACTTCGGGGGTTGACGATACATATAAAGTTCATCGGGGTTGGAATTAGATTTCTCTATTTTTATGCTCTTTCCCTTATTATTTTCTTTTGCCTTTTTAAATTCAGTTGGGGTAATTTCTATAACATCATCGGAATTCTCGTCGGAATCCGATTCATCGGAGAATTGGTAATCCTCCCAATATTTTGCTTCCTTGGCGGAAACACCATTGACCATAATTAACCTTGGTCGGTTGGTTGAGGATTTTCTTTTACTTAACCGTTTTATTATTTCCCCCACCGGTTCCGATTCTTCTTTCGGTTCCGATTCTTCTTTCGGTTCCGATTCTTCTTCCGGTTCCAACTCTTCTTCCGGTTCCTCTTCGGGAACTTGTGAATCAGTCCACGAATCATTCCAAATTATATTTGACTCTTCATTATTATTAGGTGAGTCAATGGGACTTGTTCTAGAGGTAGACATCTATCACATAATATCAAACGCGTTAAGAGATTAATATATCACATAATATTCACATGTTAAAAATATATAGTTTCCAACAAAATTTGTTAAGCAATCTTTTTTTCAAGTAAACACGGTCGAAGTCCAGACTCACTAATGCATCCTAACAAACTCGATAAGACACACTAATGCAAAATTCTGGTTCTCTAAGACCAACGCTCGGATACCAACTGAAATGTCCCGTTCATATTGATTAAAAACGTTCCATATTAATTGATTTCGTTGCGAGGTTTTGACCTCTATATGAGATGTTTTTCAAAGACTGCATTCATTTTTAAAACAAACCATAACCTTTATTTCATAAATAAAGGTTTAAAAAGCTTTACTTAGATTATCAAATAATGATAATCTAAAATATCCTGTTTACACACGACCATTACATAATGGTTTACAATACAAATATGTTACATCGAAATCAGTTTCTTGAATGCAGTTTTTACACAATATCATACAAACATGGACTCCAAATCTTGTCCTTATTTTAGTATGCAACAGCGGAAGCTCTTAGTATTCTCCTGAGAATAAACATGCTTTAAACGTCAACAAAAATGTTGGTGAGTTATAGGTTTAACCTATATATATCAAATAGTAACAATAGACCACAAGATTTCATATTTCAATACACATCCCATACATAGAGATAAAAATCATTCATATGATGAACACCTGGTAACCGACATTAACAAGATGCATATATAAGAATATCCCCATCATTCCGGGACACCCTTCGGATATGATATAAATTTCGAAGTACTAAAGCATCCGGTACTTTGGATGGGGTTTGTTAGGCCCAATAGATCTATCTTTAGGATTCGCGTCAATTAGGGTGTTTGTTCCCTAATTCTTAGATTACCAGACTTAATAAAAAGGGGCATATTCGATTTCGATAATTCAACCATAGAATGTAGTTTCACGTACTTGTGTCTATTTTGTAAATCATTTATAAAACCTGCATGTATTCTCATCCCAAAAATATTAGATTTTAAAAGTGGGACTATAACTCACTTTCACAGATTTTTTACTTCGTCGGGAAGTAAGACTTGGTCACTGGTTGATTCACGAACCTATAACAATATATACATATATATCAAAGTATGTTCAAAATATATTTACAACACTTTTAATATATTTTGATGTTTTAAGTTTATTAAGTCAGCTGTCCTCGTTAGTAACCTACAACTAGTTGTCCACAGTTAGATGTACAGAAATAAATCGATAAATATTATCTTGAATCAATCCATGACCCAGTGTATACGTATCTCAGTATTGATCACAACTCAAACTATATATATTTTGGAATCAACCTCAACCCTGTATAGCTAACTCCAACATTCACATATAGAGTGTCTATGGTTGTTCCGAAATATATATAGATGTGTCGACATGATAGGTCGAAACATTGTATACGTGTCTATGGTATCTCAAGATTACATAATATACAATACAAGTTGATTAAGTTATGGTTGGAATAGATTTGTTACCAATTTTCACGTAGCTAAAATGAGAAAAATTATCCAATCTTGTTTTACCCATAACTTCTTCATTTTAAATCCGTTTTGAGTGAATCAAATTGCTATGGTTTCATATTGAACTCTATTTTATGAATCTAAACAGAAAAAGTATAGGTTTATAGTCGGAAAAATAAGTTACAAGTCATTTTTGTAAAGGTAGTCATTTCAGTCGAAAGAACGACGTCTAGATGACCATTTTAGAAAACATACTTCCACTTTGAGTATAACCATAATTTTTGGATATAGTTTTATGTTCATAATAAAAATTATTTTCCCAGAATAACAACTTTTAAATCAAAGTTTATCATAGTTTTTAATTAACTAACCCAAAACAGCCCGCGGTGTTACTACGACGGCGTAAATCCGGTTTTACGGTGTTTTTCGTGTTTTCAGGTTTTAAATTATTAAGTTAGCATATCATATAGATATAGAACATGTGTTTAGTTGATTTTAAAAGTCAAGTTATAAGGATTAACTTTTATTTGCGAACAAGTTTAGAATTAACTAAACTATGTTCTAGTGATTACAAGTTTAAACCTTCGAATAAGATAGCTTTATATGTATGAATCGAATGATGTTATAAACATCATTACTACCTTAATTTCCTTGGATAAACCTACTGGAAAAGAGAAAAATGGATCTAGCTTCAACGGATCCTTGGATGGCTCGAAGTTCTTGAAGCAGAATCATGACACGAAAACAAGTTCAAGTAAGATCATCACTTGAAATAAGATTGTTATAGTTATAGAAATTGAATCAAAGTTTGAATATGATTATTACCTTGTATTAGAATGATAACTTACTGTAAGAAACAAATATTTCTTGAGGTTGGATGATCACCTTACAAGATTGGAAGTGAGCTAGCAAACTTGAAAGTATTCTTGATTTTATGTAACTAGAACTTGTAGAATATATGAAGAACACTTAGAACTTGAAGATAGAACTTGAGAGAGATCAATTAGATGAAGAAAATTGAAGAATGAAAGTGTTTGTAGGTGTTTTTGGTCGTTGGTGTATGGATTAGATATAAAGGATATGTAATTTTGTTTTCATGTAAATAAGTCATGAATGATTACTCATATTTTTGTAATTTTATGAGATATTTCATGCTAGTTGCCAAATGATGGTTCCCACATGTGTTAGGTGACTCACATGGGCTGCTAAGAGCTGATCATTGGAGTGTATATACCAATAGTACATACATCTAAAAGCTGTGTATTGTACGAGTACGAATACGGGTGCATACGAGTAGAATTGTTGATGAAACTGAACGAGGATGTAATTGTAAGCATTTTTGTTGAGTAGAAGTATTTTGATAAGTGTATTGAAGTCTTTCAAAAGTGTATAAATACATATTAAAACACTACATGTATATACATTTTAACTGAGTCGTTAAGTCATCGTTAGTCGTTACATGTAAGTGTTGTTTTTAAACCTTTAGGTTAACGGTCTTGTTAAATGTTGTTAACCCAATGTTTATAATATCAAATGAGATTTTAAATTATTATATTATCATGATATTATCATGTATGAATATCTCTTAATATGATATATATACATTAAATGTCTTTACAACGATAATCGTTACATATATGTCTCGTTTAAAAATCATTAATTTAGTAGTCTTGTTTTTACATATGTAGTTCATTGTTAATATACTTAATGATATGTTTACTTATCATAGTATCATGTTAACTATATATATATCCATATATATGTCATCATATAGTTTTTACAAGTTTTAACGTTCGTGAATCACCGGTCAACTTGGGTGGTCAATTGTCTATATGAAACATATTTCAATTAATCAAGTCTTAACAAGTTTGATTGCTTAACATGTTGGAAACACTTAATTATGTAAATAACAATTTTATTTAATATATATATAAACATGAAAAAGTTCGGGTCACTACATTAGGTTCACTTTTAGTGGCGCTTTCTGCTGCGCACATTTACTGACAATTTCAGGAACATTTTCTGATACACTAAAATCCGGGGTTTTACATAATTAATACTTACATACTAAAAGTGGTGGCCGATTACGTCGTTTCAGCTATATCAAATTGTCGTTTTGAGTTTGTGTTCAAATTACAAACGGTCCTTCAACTTCGGCTATATTTACATAACGGTCCCTCAAGTTTACACTTTTTCAGGGGTAAAAAGTGTAAATAGATAATTTTATTAAAATAATAGAAACTAATTCCACTCGAAAACGGGCCATATCTTCTCGCTCGGTGCGAGTTAAATTTTTTCGAGACCACCGTTCAACTCGAAAAAATCTTACGAACCCAACGGGACTAACTATACGCGAAACGGACACTTCTCAAAAAACGCTAAACACAACGACAGCCCGTATCTTTCCGCTCACCGCGAGTTAAATTTTTTCGACATGAGGGTCATACTCGAAATAATTTTATGTACAAAACGATAAAAAGTACGTTAGAAACGGGCACTTTTTAAAAAATGCTAAAAACAACGACAGCCCATATCTTCCTATTCGCCGCGAGTTATATTTTTTTTGCCATCAACGTCAGACACGAAATAATTTTAGCAACAAAACGAAACTAATTACGTTCGAACCAGACAGATTTTAAAAAACAGTAAAGACGACAACACCAACAACGGCGCTTAACACATGAGCCGTTTTCCCTTATGTAAATAAATAAATCTACGTTAAATATGAATACGCAGGCCGAAAGCCCCCGCGGCATCGCGCGGGCCGGACCCGGACTAATTAATATACCATCAAAATAAAAATAAAAAACGATAAATGGGCTGGTGTAGAATATGATGGGCCAGTGTGGGCCGGAATGTCACTGATCCAAGCTGTTGAGATGCAGAAAATTGGGCTAAACTCTTACTGAACATTAGGCTTGCCTTACCAGCAGGGCTCCACATGACGGCTTGATAGTTTTGATTGCAAGTATTGTAAATGATGCATTGGAGGTGTGCAAGTAAGTTCTCAAATAATTATTAGTAGTAAAATGACCCATAGAATTATGGATTTGTTTAAACGAAACAGTTTAATAATATGTTTTAGGTGTTAAGTGAATGTAATTACTAAAGTCATTTAGTTTAATAAACCGTGGAATCAAGGATTCCGACTAAGAAACTTGTCGTTTTTACAAACATATTGATATACTTAATTTGGTTATAATAATGAACTACATTTATTCTTCCAGCAACCACTTCCAATTTTCATCACAATTACTATTTTTCTTGTTATAAAAGCCTACATTACAACCTTTTATTGAGACATGTATTTCGCATACATATGTAACGTAATTAATCCCGTAAAGAGAACTCATATTTGAATAATAATAATATAATAATTATAATTATAATCAAAATAATAATGTTTGCTTTAAAAATGAGTATTTATATTTTTAATAATAATTATTAGTACTAACAAATGTCTCTTGAAATTTTTTCAAAAATTGAAATACAATTATTATATGAAGGTTGTACAATATACTTCAAAGCTTGTACATTTGTTCATTGGATGTTTTGTAAAAGATTATACAATTTGTTTTAAAATTTGTAAATATGGTAATGGGGATATTTTATTATAAGGTTGTACATAATGTTTCAAATATTGTACATATAATTATGAGGTATTTTATTATAATGTTGTACATAATGTTTTATATATTATACAATTAAATAATATTTTTATTAAATAAAATTAATTATTTTAATGACATAGACATGAGAGGCTTAAATCTTTTTTATTTATTTTTAATTTATTTAAACTTGAATAATCTTTATTTATGGCATCATTATTTAGAGATTTATATAGAATATGAATGATGCATGTAAATAAAAGAGTGTGAAAAGAAACCACAAGAGCTAGCAATGGAAAATGGATATTTGATAGTTTGATATTATTATTAAAAAAAAAAGATAATGATTATACTATTTTCATGGCGTCTCATTTTTTATTTTTTTATTTTACTTTTACTTTTTAAAATTTTTACTACTTATACTTATAGGTCGAAGGTCCTTTTGAAAGTAATATCTCTATCCATAGAAATCGAGAGAGTTGACTTTCTCTAGTCTGAGAAGTGTTTCACTTCGGGTGGAGAAATGACTTAACTTTATTCTAGGATAGAGGAAAGATTGTCTACATCTCACATCCTCCATACTTCGTAGGCGAGATTGGGTTTTGTTGTTGTTATTGTATATTGAAATGGATATTTAAAATGCAATACGGTTGAGAAAAAAACTAAATAAAAAGAAAGATTTAAGGTGTATGTCACAATATTAATATAATATTGACTAATGAAGGGGGTTGAAATGAAAGAGAACGGTGGCTAACTGTATTCGTTTGAACAATAAAATGAAGAAAAGGAAAATGATTTGTGGTGTTGATAGAAATGAAGGAAAGGAAAATGATTTGTGGTGTTGATAGAGTGACCTACAACTATGGATAGAACAAAAATATAAGAAAAAGGATAGTCAAGAAGAAAGGCTATGGTTGATTGGGTGTTTGACGGGCGATATAGAGACAACGGCACATGATGGATGACTAGGCCTCAGATCAGACTCGCTCTGATAGAATGTTATAATACAATAATTATGATACAAAAATACATTAATGATAGAAATATATATTATATATTATAATTATTATGTCATAGTGAACTACATTGTGTCTATCTCATCTCCATAAGCTTATATCACTAATTACAAGATTAAGAGTTACAAATATTAATAGACACATACTAATGACTAATATAATGATAATGAGATATACTAAATGACTAATAATGGTGGGCATAATCATTACTCCCTCCGTCCCAAATCTATTGTCTCCAGACAAAAAACACACAGTTTAAGAAAAAGTACCTATCACATGTACTTTTTTGTTAACTTTCCAGTTTTACCTTTACTTTTTACCCATCTTTTTGTCCTGCACGAATAAAGTAGGGGTACAAAAGATTTTTATCACATTAGTTTTTTTCTATTTATGGAAGTGGACAATTAATTTGGAACATCTCAAAATGTAATACTAGACCATAGATTTGAGACGGAGGGTATATTAAATATATTGTCTAACACAATATAAGTAGACTCTCTACCCTCTTTAGAATATGACTATTATAAAACGTGTTCCCTGATTGCGACTCGTGTTTCTAATTCTACTGCATTTGCTTGTGGTTTTGCAGTGACCTTTTTTTTTTTTTTTTGAACGGCAAAAGCCTACTTGCGTTTGTAGTGGCGGAAGCTGGATTTTTTGTTAGCGCGGGTAAAAAAAATTTTTAAAACATAGCAATTTTTTTTGGCAAAATATGGAGGTTTTTTGGCAAAATTCGAAAGTTTTTGGGAAAAATTTGAAGGTTTTTAGGCAAAATTTAGACGTTCTTAGACAATATTTGAATGTTTTGGGGCAAAATATGTAGGTTTTGAGGCAAAAAGTATTCACAGGGGCAAAGTCAAAAAATAGAAATTTTTTATATTGAAAATTGCAAATTTACTGGAGCGGGCGCCCGCTTGCCTCTACATAAAACTGCCCCTGAGCGTTTGTGGCTTACTTAGCGTGTAGTGGTGTTGTGGTGCCCACCCATGGATCTTGCTTGCTTTAGGTTCTAATTTGATATACTTGGTTTTGCATCCATTTTAGGAATGGCTTTTTGACTGACCACAAACTCATGGACAACTAGACCGGCAATTTATACCAACTACGATCACAATGCTATCATTTGCAAACTTCCATATGAGTGAAGTCAAAAACATTATCTGTTCTGTAGTGGCAATAAGGTGGATCCGAGGCACATGATGTTATATATTCAGTGTCATCTTATCATGTCTAATGACTTTACGATAATCGCTTATGCTTTTTATGAAAAAATAATAAAAAAATATGGAAATTGGGATCCCAATCAAATAAAAATCAAAATGGGTTATGGGGATAAGTTTGAGGGGTTGATTAAAGTCTTTGTTTTTGGTGGGGAGGACCATTTCCCATTTGTGAGATGTTGCCCTTTTTGTTAGATATTAGTCTTTGTTGACGTACTCCATAATCAATATCTCCCTTGTTATACACAATGACATTTTAGGGATTGTTTTTATGCAGTAACGAATTACATGCAAATATTAATTAATACTCATATTATTAACAAACATATCCAAATTACCACAAATTACATGTTAATTTGTTAATTATATTAAATGTTCACATGTGCACAAAAAAATATGCACATATTAACGATAAACTATATATTTATAGGTAAAATATAAGTTTATTCAAACTATTTTATGTTCATTTTTACTCTTCATAAATATTTATGAGTGATTCAATCTATTCACATGTGAAAATTTTTGTAAATTTAAAGTTCTCGCAGTTCTGGTTTTTTTTTTTTTTTTTTTTTTTTTTTTAATTTGTTGTTTGAAGTTTTGACTCTCAATTTATTCATTGATATTTAACTATAGTACTTAAGTGAACCATTAATACACATAAAATAAAAAATATAAAATGATTGTACAATCAAGTAACCTCCAACAAATAATAATAATAATAATAATAATAATAATAATAATAATAATAATAATAATAATAACCTCTATGCATTGATTTAATTATTTTTATACATGCTAATGACATGCCTAAGAGTTCTTGTTAGAAATTTATTTATAATTTACTACAAAAGGTGCATTATCGATCTTTATCACCTTGATACTGAAAACTTCTACTAATTTATGCATCATAGGCTATCAGCCTATCAACTTAATACTTTATGCACCACCGCGTACCATGTTACATGACTTACATTTTCTTTGCTGCCATATGAAAACACCGAGACCCTATATATCACATAATCCGAGGCTATACTTTTCTTCGCTGTCATATGTCTTTATGCTTCCGATAAAGGGTCAACTGTTATTCAACTTCAAAATATACATAACTAAATGTATACTATCTCGTTTTCGTTCGACTTTAACATTCAACTGTAAGATGCTCGATGTGGCTACACCAAGACGAAAACTTCTTCTCCCATTACGCTCATACTTTTCTCAAACGGGAATCTCCTTATCCCATGCCTCAATGGTGAAGGACCTTACACGCACTATACTTGTAACGACTATGGATTTTCCAACGTTTATTTATTAATAATTATTATTAATACTTGTGTTTTATTGAATGTATTGTTTATATACATTTACTTGTTACCGCGATTAACTGTTGAATGCCCGAAACGTCTTTGTGACACACGAAACTTTCACGAATAATATTTTAAATATTATTTACATTCATGATTTATTTTTATTAATCATTTTAATTAACTAAGGTTATTAGTTAATTACTTGGGCTTTAACTGGATTAACTTGTTAATTACTTGAACTTGGCCCTTTATTAGTGTTAATGGACTTAAGAGCCCACCTTACTTCCTTAATGGACTAATTTAGCCCATACTTTCATGTAAGTAATCCATTAAGGCATAACTAGTTAGGTTAAGACTTATGGAATCTAGTTACACCATGTCCCCATGAACAAACACCTTGTAACTAACTTTTTAAACCTTTACATGCTAGTGACTAGTGAACAATTTCCTTCCTCTGGATCCCTCCCAAACCGTCGGCCTTTAGGCATATGTGGAGGAGTTTTGTTTCATTTTATGCATTACTTCTTACTCACATTTCTCTCATTCCAAAACACACACACAAAATACTTGCAACTTTCTCTCATTTTTCTCTCCATTATTGTAAGTAACAAGTTTAATTCTTCTCTTCTTTTTCTTACAAAATCCGAAACCAAGAACTCATATCATCATCATTTGTTTGTTGTTTACTTGTTCTTGTTGTTTAATTACTTACTTGTTGTTGTTACTTACTAGTTACTAAGAATCAAATCTTTAGTTTGATTCTTCATATCATCTTGTTCTTACAAGACATACAAGAACATAAACTTTCTAGTTATGTTCTACACTTATTGTTTTTAAAAGATTAAAGTTCATGTGTTGAAAGTATACTTGTGTTCATGAAGTAAACTTAAAGTCTACTTCCTTAAAGATCAAAGCTTTGGTTGAATCTTTAAAAGTATGAACAACCATGACTTATTAACTTGTTTATTTAGTTTATTACTTCATTTACTTGCACTTTAATTTCATGAATCATGTTGTTGTTGGTCAAGTGTTACTAGTTAACTTTGATCTCATTTTTCTTGAACTAAAGTTAACTTTAAAAGTTCAAGAACATGGAAGTATAACTTTTTAGTTATAACTTCATACACTTGTGTTAGATTTAACTTAATAACTTTAGATGTAGACCTTTGGGTCTTGGATCTTCAAGATCTAACTAAGAACTATGTTCTACATCTTAAGATCTTGATTAGTTAGTTTACTTTCTATTTTGTAGTTCAATATTACTTTTATATTTCATGTATGTGTTAAATCTAAGACCTTGATGTAACTTTCGTTCATCAAACTACATACAACACTTAATTGAGTTGTGCTACATATCTTAGACTTGCACTTGTGTTATGATGGTCAAAATTTTGTTAAGATGATGCAAACACATCAACGAGTTGTACACTTGAAGCTATATGCATCAAGGATGAGAACCGTGATAAGCATCGAGCACCAATAACCACCGGAACCTACTGTTTACTGTTACCGGGTATGATCAGTATGACCTGGGTTACTGTAAATATGATTTTCAGTTAGCTCTGTTCGATTAGATAAATTTTCATTTAGGACTCGTCTTAATCCGAGTTACGGTTTAGGATTTATGGCCCTCCGATCGTCACTATGTCCTTTTAACGTTGTGCTGAAAATTCTGACCTACTCGCACTTAGACCGTCACCACGGTCAAACGAAGATGAGTTTCCTTCTGGAATTTTTACCACAAATAAAGGACTCATATACGGAGCCATGGCCACTGGTCTCACCTTATTTCAGCAGGTATAGAGGCCGTGGTGACTGATCCAAGTCAGCCCTTGTTTTAAACTTCTTTCATAAACGAAACTTACTTTACACCTTTTGTTTGATGATGAATGATGATGACCATTAAGACCTAATTTACATACTTTTAAACCTATTGAGACGATTTACTGACTTAGTACTATTTGACTTAGGTTGAGGACTTTCCGGACCTACGTACTTGCTTATTTCCCGACTCGACTTTACCACTACTTTATCACTGTGAGTTATAGCATTCCCTTTTTACTTTAACTATTTTGGGAACTGAGAATACATGCGCATTTTACGTTTTACATACTACGCACGAGTACTTAAACTTATATATGTGTGGGTTATACAACGGCATAAACATTTCCTTTAGATCGGTAACGCTTAGTCATTGGTTTTTGAACCGGTGAACGCGAATCTTAGATATGGATCCATAGGGTTTGACATCCCCACTCGGGCTAGTCGCACTAGCATTTAATGGGTGTTTAATACTTCGTAAACATACGCACTTGCCAAGTGTACTTTCAAGGGGTATAAACGTTAAGTTAGTTACCAAGTGCCCACGGTTAAACATATACTTTATCATACTGTTTTGAAACGCTCTTTGTAGCACTGAAATCTCGTGGCCTACCTTACATACTGTTATACTTAAACTATAGCTCACCAACCTTTGTGTTGACGTTTTTAAGCATGTTTTTCTCAGGTGCTTAAGGTTGCTTCCGCTGTGTACTAGTCTTGCTGTAGACACCCGCTGCTTTAGAGATGTCACTGCATGAACGTTATCTTGCATTCATAAACTTAATTATTTTTGAACAATGATTTGTAACGACCTAAGGGTTACACACTATTACTGATTTCTTCTGTTCATTGAAGCATACTTTTGATGTAAAACATTCGACGTTAGTTATGACGTCACCTTTTATCATAATTGCAAACGTATTTTGAGTTAGCATATAGTGTTTGACCTTGTAATGATCCTGTTGTTGATGATTTGTACACGATGGTTTTGTACGGGGCATCACATTTGGTATCAGAGCATTGGTTGTAGGGAATTAGGTTGCATTAGTGAGTCTAAGACCGACCCGAGTAGGATTCACTAATAGGACTAATCTACAACTTGCTAGTTTACTTGTTTCCGCTGAACTTGCTGCATGCTGCTGCTTACTTTTACTGCTATATGCCGTATGCTATTACATGATTTCACTACTGCATGCTATTATCTGCTTTTGATTGCATGATAGTTGTTGTTATTACCATGCTACTTACTGTTACACATGATTTAGACTGTTGTAGTTACTTGGCCTAATACGTGCTTGCTTTATGACTTACTGACATGGAAAATTTATTTTTCCTTGTTCAGATGTCGGATATTCCAACTGCTGTCATTTTGGGCAGTTCAGACTCGTCAGCCACTTCACCTGCCACTGTTGCCGATACACCGATCCCGTTACCCACCAATGACCCCGGCGCTTCATCCTTCGGAGCTAGCAGTCATGCGCCTGCCCCAGTGGGTACTGCAGATGGAGCCCAGGACCTCCCGGAGATTCCAGCTCCACTTGTCCTGGTACCTCAGGAGCCACAGCACCATCCCGGTGGTGTTGTGATTCCTGCGGAATTTGAAGAAGGTCCATTCCGTAATCAGTATCGTCATTGGTGCCGACGCGCTCCTGATGGATGACTCGTGCCGATCCCACCTTTTAGATACCGACAGATGATGGCCGCCCAAGGAGAGCCAGTGCAGCCACCTCCACATGATTCAGATGACCCGTCATCCGACGACTCATCCACAGACGACTCTAGTGACGATGACTCTGAAGAGGAGGACCTTGATGATGCACCTGTTCAGCTACCCTCCACCCCGCCGAAGAAGCGGTACCGTTTCGACATCACCATTATTCCGGGGATCAACGGAGGTCGAGCATTCACTGACGCATTTGGTCGGCATCGTAGGGTTACCGCCCGTAAGCGGCTTGTGCTGTATCCTGCGGATCCCTTCATCCGTAAGCCTTACTGATGTTGTTGCACGAGGTGTACGAAATACTATTATTTTTATTACGAATACGATACAAATTACACAAGTTTTAATTATTTATTTACAGATGGATATACCTAAACCTTGCTACAACACTATAGGCAGTGTACCTAATCGTAGAGTAGTATAGTTTTTAGTAAGTCCGGTCCGTTCCACAGGGAGCTGGCTTATTTTACACTATATTTTAATTAACTATATTTGTACAAAATATATATAATTATATATAATAATATATAAAAGTGAGGTTTACCGTTTAATGACCGGTTTGTTGATTTTATATCTTAAGTCACAATTAAAACCTAATGCAAAATATAAATGACGATAATTAAAGGTACGATGAAATATAAAATAAAATAATTATGCTTATTTAAACTTCCATAACCATGATGTTTGACGTTTTGAATATAATTTATTACCCTGGGTTAATTGTCCTCTGTCCTGGATGTATTTGAAACCTATCTGGGTTTTGGCCAAAATAGTTCATCGGTCATAATTATAAAATGCTCGGCAAATTTAACCTTATACCCGAAGTTAAATATTCCAACTAATTGGGGATTCGAACTGTAACAAGGTCTTAAAACTTTGTTTAATGATTACACCAGGTTATCGACTGTGTGTAATCCAAGATCTTAATACTTTATTAACAATTACACCAATTACCCTTGAATGTAATCCACCCCTGTTTTAACGAGTCCATTAACTATTAATCCATCTCCGTGTCCGGTCAAATGAACAATTATTAGTATTTATAAATATCCCGCCTACCGTACCCGATTAAGCGTATGTGGTTATATATAACTACGTCAAATTGTAAATCTCTATATTAATCAAATATAAAGTCCATTAATAACCCATAGTCCAATTTCCACAAGTGTCGTTCTTTTGTCCAAACTTCAATTATGGTACAAAGCCCAATTACCCCGTCTTTAATATTTAGCCCAACATCATGATTGCTTCAGCTCAAATAAGCATAATAATAACTTAAGTACGAGACATTAATTTCAAAAGGAGAACATAGCTTACATTGATTATTTATCGCGTAGTGTTACACGGACAGAACTTCGACTTCAAAACCCGTAATTAACCGTTACATTAACTAAACTAATCTAATATAAAACTAAACTATATTATATATATTATAAATATATATAATTATATATATAAAAGAGAGAGATTGATTGAATTTTTTTTTTTTGTGTTTCATCGAGCAGAATTCGTTGGCTTTTATAGGCATTTTCTGAAATGACTACTCCGTTATCGCGAAGCAACTGTGCCTTCCAGCTCTGAGATCGCGAAGTAACGTACTCCAACTCACCAACTTTTGGCCATTTGCTTGTCGACGTTATTTAATATAATATATAATATAGAAATAATTTATATAATTATTTAAATATTATATTATATTCTTGTGCATAGTAGACTTGTAATTTTTGGTCCGTTGCGTCGGGCGTTGATAGTTGGCTCAGGTCCCGTTTCGAATTTTCGAACGCCTTTTCGTACAATTTAATATCTTGTACTTTGCGTTTCACAACTTGTACTCTTGTCATTTTTAGACGTTTCTCATCAATAAATGGAACCACTTGAATTGTATCTTGTACGTTTGAGCATTTTGGACGTTTTTGTCTTCGAATCTTCGTTTTCGCCTTTTGTCTTCGCACTTATTTAATATAAACGAATATAACTTGAAAATAGAACAATTGCAACTGAAAACTTTACATATTGGAAGGATATTGCGCCTAAATATATGTTCATTTGGAGCACTATCAAATATCCTCACACTTGAACGTTGCTTGTCCTCAAGCAATACATAACTTGAAATTAAATCACACGAATCACTTCTTTATTTTTCACACTTTATACATCAGTGATTTTGATACGGTGGTATAAACAATGATAGTAACATTTGTGGTTTACAGTCCTACATGACTATAAAAATTTAGATCCTTTAGGAAATTGGATCTTTATGAAACTTTTGATCTTTTGAAAAATTAAGCTAGATTTTACCCTAGACAAGTTTTTCGGAATAACCCTTCACCGGTGTTGCAAAATATTTTTGTGGGTTTTGTGGGTTTCAGATTTGAAAATTTTAGCTAAACACTTGCGGTTTTGTGTCACCCACTTGCTAACCTTGTATTAGGAAAGCAACACGTCCAGTTTACTTGTCCCGTATATTACCTTTCGGCAAACTTGAAGGATTTTCTTATGCCCGAGAGACATAATAAATTAATGTGGCTTACATGTTATGATCCAAGTCGGGTCATACCCAATAACAAGCTTATCAATACTTTTAGTATTTATTTTATTAAATGGAACTTTAATAAATAAATACTTGGCACCTATACTTTAGAAATTGGTTTTCTAAAGTTAAAATGCAAGATATAATTATTTGGATGATTATAAGTACAAGTTTAATCATTAAACTTATATGTGTGTGTTATAATTTTATAAAGTGGCTTATAAAATTATGTATATATATATATATATATATATATATAATATACATGTACAAATCATATTTATTTATCTTTATAAATGGTTTGTAAAGATAAAAATGTGTACATGTTTTAACATATATATATATTTGCAAGTATCATGAGATTTTATTTTAACAAGTTTAAAAAAAAAATAAAAGATATAAAATGGGGGAGGCATGGGGGCGGTTTTGTGGTCTCCTAGGCACCTCCCCATTTTGTTTTAATAACTAGCAATTACTTCTATACTTGCATGCTTGAATTCTCCAAGACACACACTTACTCTTGCATTTTCAAATTAGCAAAAGCTCTCCTTTTCCTCCCCATTTTTGGCCGAAAGTTTTGAGCAAGGAAGAGGGTTCTTCCATTGATTTTGCTTGTGTTTTAGGTGTCTTGCAAATCCTAACCAAAGGTGGTGTTGATTACATAGCTTGTGGGTATCATTCTCTTGAGGTTTCAAGTTAGAGACTAGCCTTTCTTCATCATCATCTTCATTTTGTTCTACACCTCCATTTGGAGAAGGTATAAACTCCTACTAGCTTATACTTACATTTTAGCATATATTTCAAGACTAGATCTTTAATGGATTTCATGCTTTAAAAGGTTAAACTTTACATGCATGAACTTGAAATTGCTTCCGCTTTATATATACATATACACACGAATTTATATGTAACAAAATGGGTTTTGTAACTTTGTTTATGTATTGAAATCCATCAATGGTATCTAGAGCCAAAGTCTTGTTAATATGCTTCTTGTTTTTGGCTAGAAAACTCATTTGTTTTATAATCTACTAACATGCATGAATGTAGAATGTAAAAATCTTGAGTTTTGGTGGGGTTTATGGTCTTGGCCGAATTATTGGACCCAAAAGTGGGTTTTGGGACTTCAAGTTTGGCCAAGTTTGTTGTTATGTTATTGTTCACAATCAAGCCTAGACCATATGTTTGAATGTTTGGTTGAATTGGTTGTAATATTCATTCATATGATTTGTAATAATTTTGTTATTTTGGTTTGTAATAAGTTGTATGTAATCTTGTAATATTCATGTAATTTGTTCTATTTGGTTTGTAAAATAGAATAGGTTGTTATTTCATTTTCTAGAAAGATTGTATTAGGATATAATTTTGTAAAGAGAAAATGAAGATCATGAAGAAAGTTACAAGATGAAGCATTTGAGGATTACAAGATTAAGTGGGAGATTTTGGTAAAAATCTCTTATTTTGGTTTAACCCCTTAGGTGACATTTGTTTATTGGCTAAACAAATGTCTACCAAAATGGCTCTTGATTGTGAACACTTTGTTATGCATGTTTGTGAATGTTTGTATGTTTGGTTGCTACAAGATCATCACTAGATAACACTTGCATAATACATTATAAAATGGTTATAATAAAACATAACAAAATGACACTAATAATTGGTTATTAGACTTAGATAAAATGGTTTATTTAAAAGCAATGGAATGGTTAAAACTAGTAATTGGTTACTAAAAGGTACATGAAAATGGGTTTTTCATAAACATACTACACACCAAATGCATGTTGGTGTATAGCTCTTTGTTTTCTAAACTAGAATGTAGAAAACCTAAAATCCCTTTAATAAAACAAGGTAAACAAGTTTAACGCCATCCTTTTGTGGAAACACTTAGACATATTAGGAATCTCTTGATGGGATAAAGGTCACCTAACCGTCATGAGTGAACTAATATGAATAAGGTACACTTCACATACATGTGGGATAAAGGTCACCTAACCACTTGTATGTTAAGTCTACATGTCTACACAAGTAGGACAACTTGATTTGGGAATCATGAACTTAGGGTCACCGAAGCATGAGGAACAAATAGGCGTTGATGGGATTAATATGCCATGCAAAAGGATTGCATGATCCCATAAATTAGAAGTTGCAAAAGGATTGCAATTGTCATTATGACTACCTAGCAAAATCAAATAACGGGATAAAGGTCACCTAACCGAAATTTGATTTACCGTTGGATTCTAATATTTAATAAAACAAATTAAAAGGGTATTGTTTATTAAATTTGAAATCAATACTTAAATGAACTTTGTTGAATTTTGTAGATGGCCGCTAATAACAACAACAACATGAACAACGCACCACTTAACTTTAACAACCTATCGTTACGGTCTCTCCTCGAGAAAGACAAACTCAACCATACAAATTTTATGGATTGGTTCCGCAATCTTCGGATTGTCCTCAAACAAGAGGATAAAATGTATGTGCTTGAGGACCCCATTCCCGATCAACCGGATGAGAATGATGTGGAGGCAATGGCCGCTTACGATAAGTATTGCCACGACTCCCTTCAAGTCTCATGCTTAATGCTTGGGACTATGATACCCGAACTCCAAAAGGATTTCGAGCATCATAGCGCATACGACATGATAACACAATTGAAGGAGATGTTTCTCCAACAAGCACGTGTTGAGCGTTTCGAAACGGTTCGGGCGCTTCATGCTTGTCGTATGGACGATACCCAATCGGTTTCATCTTATGTACTTAAGATGAAAAGCCTTATCGATCGTGCTAACCGTCTTAACCTTAACATATCTAATGAGTTAGCCACCGATCTTATCCTTAACTCCCTATCAAAGAGGTTTGATCAATTTGTAATTAATTACAACATGAATGGGATGGATAAGAGTATAGGTGAGCTTCATGGTATGCTTAGGACGGCGGAAACTAGCATGGGTAAAAGGACTTTACCCGTGTTAGCAATCGATCAAGGTGGGTCTAAAGGTAACACCTCTAAGCCAAAGGTGGCTAAGAGAAAAGGACCCGCCCATCAAGGCAAAGGGAAGGGGAAGATGGTTACCCCAACCATCAACAAGGCAAAGAAGCAAAAGGTAGCCGAGAAGGCAAACCCCAAGGAAGACCCATGTTTCGGTTGCGGTGAGATGGGTCATTGGAAACGAAACTGTCCGGTCTATCTTAAAGAGTTGAAGGACAAGAGGGATGCAGGGCAAACCTCAGGTAATATATACATGGTATATGTAGAGCTTAGTATTACTTCTTCTAATACATGGGTATTAGACACGGGATGTGGAACTCATATTTGCAATACTTTGCAGGGGTTCAAAAGAAGTGATCATAAAGCGGGAACATCAAGTCTCTATATGGGCAATGGTGCAAAGGTGCATGTTAAAGCTCAAGGAGAATTTGTTTTGAAGCTTCCAAGTGGATTGGAGCTTATTTTAGAAAATGTTTTGTATGCACCGGATTTATGTCGAAACATTATTTCTATTTCTCGCTTAAGACAATGTGGTTTCAATGTTAATTTTATTGATGATGATATCCATTTTTCTAAAGATAATGTATTCTATTTCAAGGCTTCGCCTTCAAATGGAATTTATGAATTGGTTCATGATGACGCATCATCGAGCTCTATATACCATACTAGCACCAAGAAACTCAAAAGGGATTTGAGTGATTCCTATTTATGGCATTGTCGCCTTGGTCATATAAACAAGAACCGAATGCATACACTTCAAAAGAATGGACTTTTGAAATCAAATGAAATGGATTCGTTTGATGTATGTGAATCTTGTTTACAAGGCAAGATGACTAAAGCACCTTTCAAAGGGACTTATGAAAGGGTTAAAGATTTATTGGGATTAATACATTCGGATGTATGTGGACCCTTTAAACCCATGACTAGGAATGGTGAAAGATACTTTGTTACTTTCATTGATGACTTTAGTCGTTTCGGATATGTCTACTTACTAAGACACAAGGACGAAACGTTTGAAGCATTCAAAGAATATCAAAACGAAGTACAAAATCAACTCAATAGGACAATCAAGGTACTTCGTACCGATAGAGGAGGTGAATACCTAAGCGATGCCTTCCAAGATCATCTTAGGAGTTGTGGGATCATCTCACAACTTACTCCACCCGGAACACCCCAACTTAATGGAGTTTCCGAAAGGAGAAACCGAACCCTAATGGATATGGTTCGATCTATGATGGCTAGAAGCTCGTTACCTCTATCATTTTGGGGTTATTGTCTAAGCTCCGCGGCTCGTATTTTAAATATGGCCCCAACCAAGAAAGTGGAACGAACTCCTCATGAGATGTGGTTTGGAAAACCTCCTTCTCTTTCATACTTGAAAGTATGGGGATGTGAAGCTTATCCTAAGCGTTATGTAGCAAATAAGCTACATGCTCGATCCACAAAGTGTATCTTCATAGGATATCCCAAAGATGACATGGGATATTACTTCTATGATCCATCCGAGCAAACGGTATTTGTTGCTCGGAAAGCGGAATTCCTTGAAACCAAGTTCCTTATGGAAGGTGATGGTGAAAGGAAAATAGATCTTGTAGAGGTACAAGATCAAGCCAATGATACACAATTGGTTGACACTAGCACTCAACATGAGGATGTTGAAAATGATCAAGTGAATGATCAAGGTACACAAGACGTTCGAAGATCTAGTAGGATTAGTAATCCTCCTGAGAGATATGGTTTTCTCGTGGATGGTTGCTATACGGTTGATTTGGATGAACCGGTAAACTACGAAGATGCTTTATCAAGGATTGATAAAGATAAATGGCAAGAAGCCATGAACGCCGAGATGCAATCCATGTATGATAACCAAGTTTGGGAACTTGTTGAGCAACCTCCTAGCTCTAAGCTAGTTGATTGCAAGTGGCTTTTCAAGAAGAAAACCGACATACATGGAAACTTGGATACATACAAAGCTAGACTTGTAGCAAAAGGTTTCACTCAAACTCAAGGGGTTGACTATGATGAAACCTTCTCGCCTGTGGCAATGCTAAAGTCTATTAGGATATTGTTTGCCATCGCTGCTCATTATGATTACGAAATTTGGCAAATGGATGTCAAAACCGCTTTCCTAAATGGATATCTTGAGGAAGATGTCTATATGGTACAGCCCGAAGGTTTTGTCGATCCGAAAAATCCTAAAAAGGTATGCAAGTTAAAGAAATCAATCTACGGATTGAAGCAAGCATCGAGAATGTGGAATCATCGTTTTAATGAAGAGGCAAAGAAATTTGACTTCATTAAAAATGGTGATGAAGCTTGTGTATACAAGAAGGCTAGTGGGAGCTCCATGATGTTCCTTGTGCTATATGTGGATGATATATTATTATTTGGGAATGATATAACCACAATGCAAGAGGTCAAAACTTGGTTAAAAGGTTGCTTCTCCATTAAGGATCTTGGAGAAGCACAATACATATTGGGGATTGGAATCTATAGAAATAGATCCAAGAGATTGATAGGTTTAAGTCAAAGTACATACATTGATAAAGTCTTGAAAAGGTTCAAGATGGAAAACTCTAAGAAAGGTTTGGTACCTATTCAAAAGGGAACTGTTCTCAGTTCATCTCAGTGTCCTACCACGAAAGATGAACAAGAGAAAATGAAGAAAGTCCCATACGCATCTGCTATTGGGTCTATCATGTATGCAATGATATGTACTAGACCGGATGTGTCATGCGCTCTTAGCTTGACAAGTAGATACCAGAATAACCCAGGAAATAGTCATTGGACTGCGGTTAAATGTATATTGAAATACCTTAGAAGGACTAAGGATATGTTTCTAATATATGGGTCTGGTGAGGAGGAACTCGTTGTAAAAGGTTACGTGGACGCGAGTTTCCAAACTGATCGAGATGACTCCCGATCACAATCCGGTTATGTATTCATGTTAAATGGTGGTGCGGTCTCTTGGAAGAGTGCGAAACAGGAAGTTGTTGCGTTATCCACTACAGAGTCGGAGTACATTGCCGCCTCATTGGCAGCTCAGGAGGCTGCATGGATGAAGAAATTCATCGACGACTTAGGAGTGGTCCCTTCCATTCAGGACCCTCTTGAGATCTTTTGTGACAACGAGGGTGCGATTGCTCAAATCAAGGAACCTCGTGCTCATCAAAAGACTCGTCACATTGAGCGGAGATTCAACTACATTAGGGATGAGGTTGAAAAAGGAAAGATATGTATTCACAAAGTTCACACAGATCAAAATGTTGCGGATCCACTCACGAAGCTCTTACATGGGCCAAAACATGAGGGACATGTTTGTGCATTAGGGCTTCGATATTCTAGTGATTGGAATTGATCTACTTTATGTATTGTAACAGAACGAATTAATTCAAACTCATTAATATAATTATGGTATTAATTCAATTATGAGTCATGTTCCAATTTAGCATATTTTATCCATGAATAAATTATTATTCTAAATTCCGTAGTTGATCACATTTGTGGGAACAAGTGTGAGGTCTAGACTATTATGAACTTGGATTGGTTAACATTCAAATGATGAATGTGGGGCAAGGTTGCAACCAAGGTTCATAGATATTTGTGGGATACAAATATTGGAAGACCCGCTCTCGAGATTACTATATGGAACCTTTGTGGTTGATCACATGTAATCTTGAGTAAAGGAGAATATCATTATATCCTCTGACCTGAGACACATATTGGGTTCAGATATTCACCGAATATTGTACCTTGATTCTTTCCTTCGCTATTCTGAAACATGGTAGTACTTAAGGGAGGCTTCAGGCATGGTATGAAGTGTAATGTCTAGGACGTATGTAGTCAAGATGGAATTTGTCCCTCTTATTCGTTGAGAGTCAGATGTCTAAGGCCTGACAAAGTTAAATCTATAAGAGAGTGATCATTCTATGTCTCTTGGATTTAACATGACATCTAGGACAAAAGGATATATTGAAAAATTCACCTAAATCATATTCGAGATGGGAACTCGAAAGGGATGATGTTATTGAATGGCACCAAGTCATAACATGTTGGGGGTGATGGACGGTCGTTAGGTGGTATCTATCACTTACATTAATTCCTTATGTTTCTCGTGCAAGTGGGAGATTGAAGGATTTTCTTATGCCCGAGAGACATAATAAATTAATGTGGCTTACATGTTATGATCCAAGTCGGGTCATACCCAATAACAAGCTTATCAATACTTTTAGTATTTATTTTATTAAATGGAACTTTAATAAATAAATACTTGGCACCTATACTTTAGAAATTGGTTTTCTAAAGTTAAAATGCAAGATATAATTATTTGGATGATTATAAGTACAAGTTTAATCATTAAACTTATATGTGTGTGTTATAATTTTATAAAGTGGCTTATAAAATTATGTATATATATATATATATAATATACATGTACAAATCATATTTATTTATCTTTATAAATGGTTTGTAAAGATAAAAATGTGTACATGTTTTAACATATATATATATTTGCAAGTATCATGAGATTTTATTTTAACAAGTTTAAAAAAAAAATAAAAGATATAAAATGGGGGAGGCATGGGGGCGGTTTTGTGGTCTCCTAGGCACCTCCCCATTTTGTTTTAATAACTAGCAATTACTTCTATACTTGCATGCTTGAATTCTCCAAGACACACACTTACTCTTGCATTTTCAAATTAGCAAAAGCTCTCCTTTTCCTCCCCATTTTTGGCCGAAAGTTTTGAGCAAGGAAGAGGGTTCTTCCATTGATTTTGCTTGTGTTTTAGGTGTCTTGCAAATCCTAACCAAAGGTGGTGTTGATTACATAGCTTGTGGGTATCATTCTCTTGAGGTTTCAAGTTAGAGACTAGCCTTTCTTCATCATCATCTTCATTTTGTTCTACACCTTCATTTGGAGAAGGTATAAACTCCTACTAGCTTATACTTACATTTTAGCATATATTTCAAGACTAGATCTTTAATGGATTTCATGCTTTAAAAGGTTAAACTTTACATGCATGAACTTGAAATTGCTTCCGCTTTATATATACATATACACACGAATTTATATGTAACAAAATGGGTTTTGTAACTTTGTTTATGTATTGAAATCCATCAAAACTACCTTCCGGTTGTAAAGGAAAGCGATGAACAAGAAACTGTTAAGGCAATGTCTAATGACATGCATTTGTTCATGGTCTGAAACGTGTCGGATGCTATTACTATCCTTTGTAGGAGCAATAGTAAAGATCATCCTATGATTTTTCGGTCTGGCACAAGGTCCTGTCTTCGACCATGCTATGCAACCACCGTTCTTACGGTTGACACCCGATTTAGTTCAGGTGACCTAATGAATTCCAGGTGAATTCTCGGGATTTTACGTTCAATGGTAATGAAGGCATTAAAAATAGGTTTTCAGAAAACAAATCGGTTTGTATTTTGATCAAAATATTTTCTCGTTCAAGCTCGAGTTTAGATATCATTGAATTCCATGAGTTTGTAATTCTCAATCTTTAAGGTCAATCTCAAGGATTGAGTAATATCAGGCTTAAAGGCTGATTTTTAATCTTTAAGGAGATTATCCTTTCTGGGGGTCTGATTCATTAGTCTTATCAAGCTAATTTGCACGGCGTCCTCCCCATTTTACGAGACAGATCCTCTCATGGTTAGGATAAGTCTGACCACTTGGCGACCCTGTTTGATGCTGAGGTCCGTGGATTTCCTACTGATTTTAGAGATGACTTTTCTAGATTTTTCGTCAACCTACAGCTGGTCTGGACGACAACTTCCTGACCTAAATCAAGAAGCGCGTGTATTTTTCGGAAGACTTTACTTTCTTTTAATGATGGAATTGATTCATCGTGTAGATCCATATTTTCTTTCAAATGTATTACAATAAACCGGGTAAAATAGTTAATTTAGTCCAAAACAAAAGCACCTGCAATAACTTTACAGAAACATGTGATAGATAGTTTTTAATTGAATAACTTGGTACATTCTCCCCACACTTGGCTTTTTTCATGCGTTTTTTTATATCTTAATAAATAAATTCAAGCGTTTTAGTTATTTCTCAATTTATGTCCTTTTCGAGGTAATGATAATTTCGGTATTAACACCTAGTTTTCATCGTTCATAAATATGTATAAACATGATTTTGAATTCATTTAGTTGAAACTTTTTAAAATTTTCATAAAATTTAGAAAATAAACCAAGTATAAACCCGAGAGAATTTATAACCCTTCCCCACACTTGAGATCATGCAATGCCCTCATTTGCATGAAATCAGACTATAATTATAAGTTCATGAGGGTGATTAGTGTAGAAAAGTAATTAAAAATACCCAGTTTGTAATTTCAAATCTCGTTGAATGATAGATGGTGCGCCTTGATAATGCTAAAAACGAACATATATTTCATAGCATTATTCCTCAAGAAAGACAAGCTTTTAGTTGCAATTGTTCTATTTACAAGTGATATTCGTTTAAATAATAAAAGGTGAAGACAAAAGACAGATTCGACGAATTGAAGACGCAAACGACCAAAAAGCTCAAAAGTACAAAAGACAATCAAAAAGGTTCCAATTATTGATAAGAAACGTCTCGAAATTACAAGAGTACAAGATTCAAAACGCAAAGTACAAGATATTAAATTGTACGCAAGGACGTTCGAAAATCCGGAACCGGGACCAGAGTCAACTCTTAACGCTCGACGCAACGGACTAAAAATTACAAGTTAACTATGTATATAAATATAATATAATATATAATTAATTATATTAATTATATATATATTATATTTATAAATAAAAACCGTCGGCAGAGAAAGACTCAAAGGGACTGAGCTGTAAATTCATTCTCCGCGACTCGCGGAGTTTGAAGAGGATTTCACCGCGAGTCGCGGAGCCCCCAGTTTTGAAACTCCCTATAAAGCAAACCGAATTCTGATCATTTTCATCAATCTTTTTCTTCTTCTCTCATATATACGTAAAATATATATATATAATTTATATTTTAATTTTAATTTTAATTATAATTCTAATAATAAGGGTATGTTAGCGAATGTTGTAAGGGTGTAAGTCGAAATTCTGTCCGTGTAACGCTACGCTATTTTTAATCATTGTAAGTTATGTTCAACCTTTTTATATTAATGTCTCGTAGCTAAGTTATTATTATGCTTATTTAAAACGAAGTAATCATGATGTTGGGCTAATTACTAAAATTGGGTAATTGGGCTTTGTACCATAATTGGGGTTTGGACAAAAGAACGACACTTGTGGAAATTAGACTATGAGCTATTAATGGGCTTTATATTTGTTTAACTAAATGATAGTTTGTTAATGTTAATATAAAGATTTACAATTGGGCGTCCCTATAAATTACCATATACACTCGATCGGACACGATGGGCGGGGTATTTATATATACGAATAATCGTTCATTTAACCGGACACGGAAATGGATTAATAGTTAATAAACTTGTTGAAACAGGGGTGAATTACATTCAAGGGTAATTGGTGTAATTGTTAACAAAGTAGTAAAACCTTGGTTTACACGCAGTCGATAACCTGGTGTATTCATTAAACAAAGTATTAAAACCTTGTTACAATTCGAATCCCCAATTAGTTGGAATATTTAACTTCGGGTATAAGAATAATTTGACGAGGACACTCGCACTTTATATTTACGACTGATGGACTGTTATGGACAAAAACCAGACGGACATATTAAATAATCCAGGACAAAGGACAATTAACCCATGGGCATAAAACTAAAATCAACACGTCAAACATCATGATTACGGAAGTTTAAATAAAGCATAATTCTTTTATTTCATATTTAATTTCCTTTATTTTATATTTAATTGCACTTCTAATTATCGCACTTTTATTTATTGTTATTTAATTGCACTTTTAATTATCGTCCTTTTTAATTATCGCAAGTTTATTTTATCGCACTTTTATTATTCGCAATTTCATTATCGTTATTTACTTTACGCTTTAATTTAAGTCTTGTATTTATTTTATATTTTACATTAGGTTTTAACTGCGACTAAAGTCTTAAAATCGACAAACCGGTCATTAAACGGTAAAAACCCCCCTTTATAATAATAATATTACTTATATATATGTTTGTATCTTTATAAAAGTAAATTAATATAGCGTTGAGCTTTGTTTAAAAAAGATTCCCTGTGGAACGAACCGGACTTACTAAAAACTACACTACTGTACGATTAGGTACACTGCCTATAAGTGTTGTAGCAAGGTTTAAGTATATCCATTCTATAAATAAATAAATATCTTGTGTAAAATTGTATCGTATTTAATAGTTTTTCCTAGTAAAATATAAACTATTTCGTATACCTTAGCTTTGACATCAAGTATTTTTGACGCCGCTGCCGGGGAACTCTTAAACGCCGGAAGCGCAACGCTAATATATAATAAAAAAAAAAGATTTTTAGTTAACTTTTATTAAAATTCGTTTTTGTAAAAATACGTTTTAATTATTCAAAAATATAAAAAGAAAAACAAAAATATAAGTATTTTTAAGATTTTGTTAAATATTTAAGTTTTATAAGTTTCTTTATTTTTATTTTAGTTTATAAAAATATAAGTTTTATTTAAATATCTTTTATTTATATAAAAACAGAAAACAGAAAATAAAAAAAAAATAAAGAAAAAACGCGTCGAATTTAATAAGCTGTCATCTGAATTTCTGAACCCCGCGACTCGCGGGGTTTTCTTTATAAATTACCGCGACTCGCGGAGATAACCTGACACGCCGACAGAAGCCCTAATTCAGCATTAATTACGGTTAATTATTAATTATTATTATTATAACCCTAACTAATTATTATTATTATAATTACTTTTACTTTTTATTTAATTTATATATTTTAGTTAAATTAGTTTAATTAAATTATAAAATTAATAGTTTTAAAAAATTAAAAAAATATAAAAATAATATTTTTATAAAAATTGTACTTTTTACAACTTTTTGTATATTTTTATATTTTGTCCCTTTTTAATCGTTGTAGCATAACTTTTGTATTTTTAGCTCATATTTAGTTTTAAACTTAGTCTTTGCTATAGTCATTTTTACTCCTAGATTTTTAGGCTTTGCCGTAGAATTCCTTAAGTGCTTTTTCTTTAGACTAAGATTTAGGTACTTTAGAATTTTGCAACGCCTTTTTAAGTTTTAGTTTCTTTTTAAGTTATCTCCATTTGGGATTTAGTTTTTCCTGTAAGCTTTAATATTTTTAGACACATTTTACTATGTATCAATTATCATTCCAATTAGTAATTTCAATTTGCGATTATAATTTTAAGTTAGTTGTAGTAATAAGGTTAGGTTAGTCAAGTATTTTTAAGTTTTTATAAGTTTCTTTTATTTTTCCGTCACCTTTTATTTTTCAAACATTTTTTCTTTTTCGACCTTTTTCGACGAACTCTTTTTCTTTCTTATTTCTCGCTATTCTAGTTTTAGGACATAGATTTTTATTCTACTTCTTATCTAAATTTCTTAAAAATTACGAAAATTTATTTTAAGTGGTTAAATTGATAGACATCAAAATTTTCTGGTTCGTAGTAATAGTTGGATTTGTACGTGGACCGGGTTATTGGAGCCAAACAGTCCTCAATTATATTGAGACCAAACGAATCCTGCCCCTCTGCTGCATCTTTTGGCTATTCGAAACGTGGGCAAAATCAGAAAAGTCTATTGATTGGATAACTTATATAATTTTTCTTTCCTTTTTAAAAAAAACTAATAGGATATTCAGTGAATGCACCGAGCAAGACGTTCACCACCTTTTGTACGTTCACCACCTGTAACTAGATCAAGACATTTAGCAAATATTACCGCCGTTGATTTTTCTTTAGAATCGTCATCCAGTCGACCAAGTACTTCAGTTCAAATTTCCGATAATCCATTTTTTGAAACCAACCTCACAATTGAGAATCCGGAGAATATTCAGGAACGGTTCGTAGATCCTGAACCATTAAACTTTCCTCCGGAGCCACCAATCATTCAAACAGAGATTGCTGAGGAACGAACCATTAAATCAGAATCATCTAGTGATACCGATTCAACAAATTCAATTATGGAGAATCTGGAACCTTTAAGTATGGAAGACCGAATGAGAGCTAAACGCACTGGCCAAGGACACGCAATTACTCATCCAGACATTAATGCACCAGATTATGAAATCAAAGGACAAATTCTACACATGGTGACTAATCAATGCCAATTTAGTGGTGCGCCGAAGGAAGATCCAAATGAACATCTACGTACCTTTAATAGGATCTGCACACTATTTAAAATCCGAGAAGTGGAGGATGAACAGATATATCTCATGTTATTTCCCTGGACTTTAAAGGGAGAAGCCAAAGATTGGTTGGAATCGTTACCTGAAGGGGCGATCGATACATGGGACGTTTTAGTTGACAAATTTCTTAAACAATTCTTTCCTGCATCTAAAGCCGTAAGACTTCAAGCAGAAATTGTTACGTTCACACAGAAACCAAATGAAACTCTATATGAGGCGTGGACATGATATGGAAAGTTATTAAGAGGATGTCCGCAACATGGTTTAGACACCTGTCAAATAGTACAAATATTCTACCAAGGATGCGACATCACTACAAGGAAAGACATAGATATAGCAGCTGGTGGTTCTATTATGAAGAAAACCGAAACTGATGCTTACAAAATTATTGATAACACTGCTTCCCACTCACATGAGTGGCACCAAGAAAAAGATATCATTAGATCATCTAAAGCAGCTAGAGCCGATTCTAGCCATGACTTAGATTCCATTTCCGCAAAGATAGATGCTGTGGAGAGACGAATGGAAAAGATGACTAAAGATATTCACTCAATACGAATTAGTTGTGAGCATTGTGGAGGACCACATTTGACAAAAGATTGTCTCAGTATTGAATTAACAATGGAACAAAGAGAGAATATTTCATACATAAACCAAAGGCCTGGAAATAATTATCAGAATAATTATCAACCGCCAAGACCAATTTACAATCAAAACCAGAATTATAACCAAAATATTCCATACAACAACCAACAAGGTCCTAGCAATCAACAAGTATCCAATAATACTTATAATCAGCAAAGACCTAATTTTCAAAACAAACCACCACAACAAACCGATGATAAAAAACCGAATTTAGAAGATATGATGACGAAGCTAGTTGAAACTCAAACGCAGTTTTTCACATCTCAGAAACAAACCAATGAACAAAATGCTCAAGCGTTTAGAAATCAACAAGCTTCTATTCAAAATCTGGAACAAGAAGTAAGTAACCTAGCAAGGTTAATAGGTGAAAGAAAACCGGGAAGTCTACCTAGTGATACAAATGCTAACCCCCGGAATGAAACAGCTAAAGCTATTACCACAAGAAGTGGTACAACACTTAAACCACCTGAAATACCTGTAACTTCTGATGAAGCTATTCCTACTCCACAAGAACCACAACCTGATCAAGATAAGGAAAAAGAACCGGTAGTTGAAAAGGTTAATGAAGATAACACAGTTAAGGATAAACCTTATGTTAAACCATACCAACCACCACTTCCTTACCCGAGTAAAATGAAGAAAGAGAAACTTGAAGCTGAGCAATCCAAATTCTTGGATATGTTTAAACAGATAAATGTAAATCTTCCTTTCATTGATGTGATTTCAGGAATGCCAAGATATGCTAAATTCTTGAAAGATCTAATCTCAAATAGAAAGAAAATGGAAGAACTCTCGGCTGTTACTATGAATGCTAATTGTTCAGCAGTGCTGTTGAATAAGATACCAGAAAAATTATCTGATCCAGGAAGTTTCACAATTCCATGTTTTCTGGGTAGTCTTAGTTCAATAGAAGCATTGGCAGACTTAGGTGCTAGTATAAATCTAATGCCGTATTCACTATACACTAAACTAGACCTTGGAGAATTGAAACCAACCAGAATAAGCATACAACTAGCCGATAGATCAATAAAATATCCTAGAGGGATAATGGAGAACATGCTAGTTAAAGTTGGTACTTTAGTATTTCCAGTAGATTTTGTTGTTCTGGACATGGAAGAAGATTCTCAAGTTCCTCTCATATTAGGAAGACCATTCTTAAACACGGCTAAAGCAATGATAGACGTGTTCGGTAAGAAACTGACCCTAAGTATAGAGGATGAGAGTGTTACCTTTTCAGTTGATAGAGCAATGTAACAACCACAATCTGCAGATGATACATGTTATTATATTCAAACTATAGATGCACATGCAGAATTATTAGAAGAATTTCCAGAATTACAAGGAACAGGAGAATGTTCTTTAGGAGAAGGTAATGAACCAATTGATGAAGCTGAAATGTTAGCTACACTTATAGCTAATGGATATGAACCAACAACAGAAGAAATTCAAATGCTAAAAGAAGAAGACAGATATCGATATAAATCATCGATAGAAGAACCTCCGAAATTAGAGTTAAAGCCACTTCCAAACCATTTGGAATACGCTTATTTACATGGTGAATCTGAATTACCTGTAATAATATCGTCTTCTCTTACTGAAAATGAGAAATCACAACTCATTTCTGTGTTGAAAGCTCATAAACCAGCCATTGCATGGAAGATTCATGATATTAAAGGAATAAGTCCTTCGTATTGCACACATAAAATCCTTATGGAAGAAGGTCATAAAACGTATGTGCAACGCCAACGAAGACTAAATCCTAATATGCAAGATGTAGTTAAGAAAGAGATTATTAAACTGCTAGATGCAGGTTTGATATATCCAATTTCTGATAGTCCATGGGTAAGCCCAGTTCAATGCGTGCCTAAGAAGGGTGGCATGACTGTCATTACAAATGAGAAAAATGAGCTTATTCCTACTAGGACTGTAACAGGATGGTGTGTATGTATTGATTATAGAAAATTAAATGACGCCACCAGAAAAGATCACTTTCCCTTACCTTTCATTGATCAAATGTTGGAAAGATTAGCCGGAAATAGTTACTATTGTTTTCTAGATGGATTTTCCGGATATTTTCAAATTCCAATAGCACCCGAGGACCAAGAGAAAACCACATTCACGTGCCCTTATGGTACTTTTGCTTACAAACGCATGCCATTTGGACTTTGTAACGCCCCTGCAACCTTTCAAAGGTGTATGATGGCAATTTTTCACGACATGATAGAAGAATGCATGGAAGTTTTCATGGATGACTTTTCAGTCTTCGGTGATACATTTAAATCATGTCTAGTTAATCTGGAACGAATGCTAATTAGATGCGAAAAATCAAATCTAGTACTTAATTGGGAGAAATGCCATTTCATGGTTAAAGAAGGCATCGTTCTTGGACATAAAATTTCAAAAGAAGGAATTGAAGTGGATAGAGCTAAAGTAGATGTAATTGCTAAACTTCCACATCCCACAAATGTTAGAGGAGTTAGGAGTTTTCTAGGGCATGCCGGTTTTTATCGACGTTTCATAAAAGATTTTTCTAAAATTGCCACTCCTATGAATAAACTCCTAGAAAAGGATGCTCCATTCATCTTTTCAGATGAGTGTATCAAATCTTTTAATATTCTTAAAGAGAAACTCACT
The DNA here is from genome assembly GCF_046630445.1 of Rutidosis leptorrhynchoides. Taxonomy (NCBI): domain Eukaryota; kingdom Viridiplantae; phylum Streptophyta; class Magnoliopsida; order Asterales; family Asteraceae; genus Rutidosis; species Rutidosis leptorrhynchoides. The sequence goes on along the minus strand of NC_092342.1, from coordinate 265,699,196 downwards.
AATGCGCCGATCATGATAATACCAAATTGGAATCTACCATTTGAACTAATGTGCGATGCAAGTGATTTTGCAATGGGAGCCGTTTTAGGACAAAGGATTGAAAAACGATTTCAACCTATATATTATGCTAGTAAGACATTACAAGGAGCACAAACGAACTATACAACTACTGAAAAAGAACTCCTTGCTATTGTCTTTGCTTTTGACAAATTTCGATCATATCTCGTTCTAGCAAAAACGGTGGTCTATACAGACCATTCTGCTCTTAGATACCTATTTTCAAAACAAGATGCTAAACCAAGATTAATCCGTTGGATCTTACTCTTACAAGAGTTTGATATTGAAATCCGAGATAAAAGAGGAGCAGAAAATCTCGCCGCTGATCATCTTTCTCGTCTTGAAAATCCCGAATTAGAAGTTCTAAATGAATCGGCCATACAAGACAACTTTCCTGATGAATATCTATTGAAGATAGATTATAATGAAATCCCATGGTTTGCAGACTATGCAAACTACTTAGTTTGTGGATTCCTTGAAAAAGGATTATCGTACCAAAGACGAAAGAAATTCTTCAGTGATATAAAACATTATTTCTGGGAAGATCCACACCTGTTTAAAAGTTATCCCGATGAAATAATACGCCGATGTGTATTTGGAGATGAAGCTAGTAAAATTTTAAACCATTGTCACACAGGACCAACAGGAGGGCATTATGGGCCTCAACTAACAGCAAGAAAAGTTTATGAAGCTGGATTCTATTGGCCTACAATTTACAAAGACGCACACCTTCTTTGCAAATCCTGTGATGCATGTCAAAGGGCCGGAAAAATAAGTCAACGTGATGAAATGCCACAAAATGTCATCCAAGTATGTGAAGTATTTGACATTTGGGGTATTGACTTTATGGGTCCATTTCCAAAATCTAATAATAATCTATATATACTCGTAGCCATTGATTATGTATCTAAATGGGCGGAAGCACAAGCTCTCCCAACTAACGATGCACGAGTTGTAGTCAACTTTTTAAAACGTCTTTTTGCAAGGTTTGGAACACCAAAAGCTTTAATAAGTGATCGGGGTACTCATTTCTGTAATAATCAACTTGAGAAAGTTCTTAAAAGATATGGAGTAACTCATAAAATCTCCACCGCATATCATCCACAAACAAGTGGACAAGTTGAAAATACCAACCGAGCTTTAAAACGTATTCTAGAGAAAACCGTAGGATCAAATCCGAAGGAATGGTCCATTAAATTGGAGGATGCACTCTGGGCTTTTAGAACAGCCTACAAAACTCCAATTGGAACCACACCTTTTAGACTTGTTTATGGAAAAGCATGTCATCTTCCAGTAGAAATTGAACACAAAGCATTTTGGGCTTTGAAGACATGTAATCTTGATTTACATGAAGCCGGACGTCTACGATTAAGTCAACTAAACGAATTAGAAGAATTAAGACATGAAGCATACGAAAATTCGTTAATCTATAAAGAAAGAACGAAGAAATGGCATGATAAAAGAATCAGAAGTTCAAAAGAATTTAAAGAAGGAGACAGAGTTCTTCTTTTCAATTCACGATTCAAGCTATTTCCAGGAAAATTGAAATCAAGATGGTCAGGACCATTCATAGTCAAAAGAGTTTTCCCATACGGAACGATAGAATTGATAAATTCAAATGGGATTGAATTTAAAGTTAATGGTCACAGAGTTAAACATTACATACATGGTCCGATGGAAGTCGACAACGAAGTTAATCACAATTTCGACACCACAGCTAACTAAGTGTGGGGAGAATCAAGTCTTTAAAGGATAATATGTATTTCTGTTAGAGTTAGATTGTCTGTTTTCGTGTAGTTCTCGAAAATGGAACCCGAATGGTCTTTCCCTAGCAGACCCTAAAGAACTAGTCTTCTCCCCCCATTCTGAATTTTTATTTTTTTTAGGTTTTTACGAAATGAAGACTGCCTGTGAACTAAACCATGGTCTAATGCTACACGCTTTGATCACTAAACGTAATAATGACATACTCCCAAGTGAATTAGTATCAGTAATCAGAGAAAGAATGGACGGAGTTAGAAAAGAATCCAGATGTGAAGAGAATAAGTTACAATTTGGTAAAGGAAAATCAAAATCCGCAGCGAAAAGAAGAGCACGACACCTAGAAAGATGTCACAAATGCGGAAAATGGTCACATGGAGGTAAATGTTCAAATAATCAAACCTATTCAAATACCGAATTTGTTACTTTATGCAGAGACGGACCGTTCATATGTTTAGAAGAAAAGACACTGAATGCTCGAGGTTACGCCTATGTAGCCATGGAAAATCAATTAAACTGACTATCTTATGAATGGGATAGATCATATAACTAAGAAATCTATTCCACAGGTATGTCTGTACAGTTTTTATTTTTATTTTTATTTTTAACCTTTTGATAATAAACGCTAATTTGTTCGCTAAAAAGTATTAAATTGGTATTAAATAAAATTAGGTTTGGCGACCGAAATTATTGATATCATTCAAAAATTTATTACATCACTGCGAAATTTAACGTTTATTCTTAAGGTATAAATATCTTTAATCAATCAACCCAAAATATTTCAAAAATTCGTCATGAGTTAAATTAGGTCTTGGAACCGAAATTACTTTACCGAAAAGAGGGGCGCATATTTTTGATAATATTTGATTGATTAAAGTGGAATAAAAAGACAAAAAAATTTTTAATTTTTTTTTTTACCATGTTTTTAAAATTAATATTTAAATCTTAAATTAATATTGTAAACTTTGTAAAACAATATTTTTAAAAATTGTAAATATTTGAAAAATTAATATAAGTTTGGTGTGAATTTATAATATGAATTTTTAATTTTATGCATTTCAAATTTTAAGTTTGGTGTGAATTTTTAATAATAATTTTGAATTTTATATTTAAGTTGTGTGAATTTAAAAACAAAAATTTACTTTATCTCATTAAGTTAAGAATATGAAATTTTAAAATTCGTCGTAAGTTGAAGACTAGGTCTTTGAACCGAAATTGCTTTACCCGAGGAAGGGACGAGAACTTTTATTATCATTATTTTTAATCTTATTGAATTAAAGTATGCCAAAAACATTAAAAAACCTTTTAAAAAAAAAAAATAAAATTACCAAACTCCGCGACTCGCGGAGTTTGGAGGGTTAATCCCCGCGACTAGCGGAGGGACCGAAAATCAAAAAAAAATAAAAAGAGCTGAACGATCAGTTTCAGTCCACACAACCCAAAACTCAAAAACACAGCGAAATACTGCGCGAAAATACACCAAAAACACCCCCAAAATCACAATTTTTAACCGTTAATCACCAAATCTTTTACTAAAATCATGTTGAGAAGGATGCTATCTAAGAATTACTCAAGAAAAACGGTAAATTTCTACACCTAAACACCATTTAATCCGAAATTTGGTGTTCTTGAGTCATTTTTTTCCCAATTTGATTTTGATGCTTTTTAGTGTAATTAGGCTTAAATTGTTTATGTATTATGCTTGTATAACCTAGATTGATGCTGTTTAACATGATTAGAAGCCTTAAACTTCAAATTTTGAGTAATCTAGGGTTTGTGTTCTTGAGAAATTTGGGGCTTTTTGATATAAACAGGTTATGGCCGATTTTTGTCATGAATTGTTGCTAAATTGAGTAGTGTAACATGTCTAGTTAGTTAAATGATCCAAACTTTGAGCCTAAACATGATTTTGAGAATTAAAGTGGACTTTTTCAAGTCTAAAAATTCATGAACTTGATTTTTGAAAGATAATGCCATTTGAGACTTGTTTAATTGCTAGTAATGATTATTTTGACATGTTATTTGAGTTGAATGATTATGAACTTGGCGAATATTTTCGTATATGCTTATTTGAAAAAGTGTAGATTTGATGAAAATATGAAAATGAGCTGAAGTTTGATATAAATTGATAATGTCATTGTAATTATTTTGATTGATGATTTTGCTGACACTAATGCATATTTGGATGCACAAAAAATTGTGTTTGATGTGTTTTGCAGAATGAAAGGGGTGAATCTTCATCCCAAGCCCACAATGCTCCTGCTGAGAATTTGGAATAACAGGAGGTGGATAACTACTACAAGCAGGATATACCTCATCCAGTCATGACCTTTTCCGATATGCACTTGGAAGAATTGCACCCGAACCTGAGATTTGACAGACTTTGGATAGATTATCCAAAATATCAAAGGGGTTTGCATACTCTTCATTCTAAGGTTGTTGAGGTACCAAGGGTCATAGAATGGGGACCCTTAGAAGCTGTAGAATTGGCCGGGCCAATTAGGGAATTACTTGTACAGAGGTATGGTAATTCTTCTTTTAATGACTGGGTACGTTTATTCACCATACGTAGACCTGTATATAAAGTATGGTGTGAAGAATTGTTATGTAGTATAGAGTTGAATGATCGGGTAGCTAGTTTAACCGATCGTTCTTTTATTAGATTTTTATTAGGCGGTTCGATGCGCCACATGTCTTTACTGGACATGGCTCAGGCTTTACGTATATATACGCCTGAGGAGTTAGCGTCTGCCGATTGTAGAGGATTGATGCTAAACGGTAGAAAGATAGATTAAAATTTTGATACACACGGTGTGTGGAGTCAAATGACAAGCCATCACCGTTTCAAAGGGGGAAATTACTCTTATTTGGATATAGATAGAGCCGAATTAAGAGTGATACATAGGTTTTTAGCTAATTCGATTACACAAAGGGGTAAGAACAAGGAAAAAGTAAATGAACAGGATTTGTTTTACCATATGTGTATTCGAGACCCACAAAGCGCTGTAAGTATACCGTATTGTGTGGGTTATTATTTATCAGCTATGGTTCGGGGGATGCGACCGCATAGCATAATAGGAGGTGGTATTTTTATTACTTTGATTGGTGAATATCTCGGTGTGGATATAAGTCGGGGGGGATTATTAGTAGAAGAACCGGAACCCCGCGATACTATAGGTTTAAATGTATACCATGGTGCGAAAGTTTTGAAGAGGCGAAATAACGCCGCAGTACGATACCATGGTAGACATCCACAGGTGGAGAGAAACCAGCAGCAAGGTAATGTAGGAGGGGGGAATGAAATGCAAGAAATGCAAAGGTTTATAGCTTCTCAGGAATACGAAAATGCTAGACAGAGAGCATTTGAAGATTGGCAAGTTCATCAGAACCAAATCATAGCTCATTGCCAACATATAGGTAGAAACTATATATTCCTACACCAAAACCCATCTTCCCTCCTTGGTCTATAGAGATACAGCCACCATATCCTACGTATGACCCTGCCGAAGCATTCTATAGCACCTATGGTTATGCCTGGAACCCCTATTGGTACCAGTATCATCCCTAGTATACTTATTTTTTTTTTATTTTGTAATTTGTAATTATTGATACGTTTAATACTTTAGTTAATATTGTAATCATTTTTATAATTGTCTAACTTTTATTCTTAGATTTTAATAATTTTTGAATGTGGGGTAATATACCAAACTTCAAAAATATGTATATATATTTGCAGTTTATCTTATGTACACAACAGGGTAAAACAACGCATTTTCAAAGACTGGCATTAAGTTCAGCAAAAGCAACTAATTTTGACGACAAGATGCAAAATATATGTGAAATAACAACAAGACGGAATGAACAAATGATGTGCACCATTTATCATTCAGCAAACAAACGCCAATATATTTGGAAACTTTGGTAAAAATTTAATCATTTTCACACTAATCACCCTCAATAATTTAAATTGTTACTGATTTCTTGCAAATGAGGGCATTGCAAGATCTTAAGTGTGGGAAGGGGTTACATTCTTTCGGATTTTAAAATTTTTATCTTAAACACTTGGTTACCATTAAAAATACTAGTAAAGCAGTAGTTGTATTAGAATCTAGTGCTCTCTGATAAAAAAGAACAGCCCTAGTCTTATATACTAACTACCCAATTCTAGTAAATTTTTTCAAAATTTTCAATTAAATGAACTCGAAATCATGTTTATACATATTTATGAACGATAAAACTAGGTTTTAACACCGAAATTATTGTTACCTCGGAAAGGACATAAATTGAGAAACAAACCAAAATGTTAAAATTCATTTAAAATGGAATAGAGGACGATAAAAAGGAAAATAAAAGCCAAGTGTGGGAAAATTTACCAAGTTATCTTAAACATATGTCATATATATCTGTAACAAATAACTGAAAATACTTTTGCTTTGGACTAAACTAAACTGTTTTACCCGATAAAAGAAAAGAAGAGATGGATCTACACGATGAATCAATTCCATCATTAAAAGGAAGTAAAGTCTTCCGAAAAAGACACGCGCTTCTTGATTTAGGTCATGAAGTTGTCGTCCAGACCAGCTGTAGGTTGACGAAAAATCTAGAAAAGTCATCACTAAAATCAGCAGGAAATCCACGGACCTCAGCATTAAACAGGGTCGCCAAGTGGTCAGATTTATCCTAACCATGAGAAGGATTTATCTCGTACAATGGGGGGCACCATGCAAATTAGCCGGATAAGACTAATGAATCAGATCCCCAGAAAGGATAATCTCCTTAAAGATTAAAAATCAGCTTTTAAGACTGATATTACTCAATCCTAGAGATTGACCTTAAAGATTGAGAATTCAAACTCATGGAATTCAATGATATCTAAACTCGAGCTTGAACGAGAAAATATTTTGATCAAAATTACAAACCGATTTGTTTTCTGAAAACCCTATTTTCAATGCGTTCATTACCATTGAACGTAAAATCCTAGGAATTCACCTGGAATTCATTAGGTCACCTGAACTAAAACGGGTGTCAACCGTAAGAACGGTGATTGCATAGCATGGTCAAAGACAGGACCTTGTGCCATACCGAAAAATTATAAGGGTGAGCTTTACTATTTCTCCTACCAAGGATAGTAATTGCGTCCGACACGTTATAGACCATAATTAAAAGCATGTCAGGGGACATTGCCTTAACAGTTGCTTGTTCAACGCTTTCCTTTACAACCGGACGGTAGTTTATCGAAAGGTAATATACGGGACAAGTAAACTGGACGTGTTGCTTTCCAAATACAAGGTTAGCAAGTGGGTGACACAAAACCGCAAGTTTTGAGCTAAAATTTTCAAATCTGAAACCCACCAAATCCACAAAAATATTTTGCAAACACCGGTAAAGGGTTATCCCGGAAAACTTATCTAGGGTAAAAACTAGATTTAATTTTCAAAAGATCAAATGTTTTCATAAAGATCCAATTTCCTTAATGGATCTAATTTTTTATAGTCATGTGGGACTGTAAACCATATCGTTACTACCATTGTTCATACCACCGTATAGAAATCACTGATGTACAAAGTGTGAAAAATAAAGAAGTGATTCTAGTATTTCAAGACGATATTGCTTGAGGACAAGCAACGCTCAAGTGTGGGAATATTTGATAATGCTAAAAACGAACATATATTTCATAGCATTATTCCTCAAGAAAGACAAGCTTTTAGTTGCAATTGTTCTATTTACAAGTGATATTCGTTTAAATAATAAAAGGTGAAGACAAAAGACAGATTCGACGAATTGAAGACGCAAACGACCAAAAAGCTCAAAAGTACAAAAGACAATCAAAAAGGTTCCAATTATTGATAAGAAACGTCTCGAAATTACAAGAGTACAAGATTCAAAACGCAAAGTACAAGATATTAAATTGTACGCAAGGACGTTCGAAAATCCGGAACCGGGACCAGAGTCAACTCTTAACGCTCGACGCAACGGACTAAAAATTACAAGTTAACTATGTATATAAATATAATATAATATATAATTAATTATATTAATTATATATATATTATATTTATAAATAAAAACCGTCGGCAGAGAAAGACTCAAAGGGACTGAGCTGTAAATTCATTCTCCGCGACTCGCGGAGTTTGAAGAGGATTTCACCGCGAGTCGCGGAGCCCCCAGTTTTGAAACTCCCTATAAAGCAAACCGAATTCTGATCATTTTCATCAATCTTTTTCTTCTTCTCTCATATATACGTAAAATATATATATATAATTTATATTTTAATTTTAATTTTAATTATAATTCTAATAATAAGGGTATGTTAGCGAATGTTGTAAGGGTGTAAGTCGAAATTCTGTCCGTGTAACGCTACGCTATTTTTAATCATTGTAAGTTATGTTCAACCTTTTTATATTAATGTCTCGTAGCTAAGTTATTATTATGCTTATTTAAAACGAAGTAATCATGATGTTGGGCTAATTACTAAAATTGGGTAATTGGGCTTTGTACCATAATTGGGGTTTGGACAAAAGAACGACACTTGTGGAAATTAGACTATGAGCTATTAATGGGCTTTATATTTGTTTAACTAAATGATAGTTTGTTAATGTTAATATAAAGATTTACAATTGGGCGTCCCTATAAATTACCATATACACTCGATCGGACACGATGGGCGGGGTATTTATATATACGAATAATCGTTCATTTAACCGGACACGGAAATGGATTAATAGTTAATAAACTTGTTGAAACAGGGGTGAATTACATTCAAGGGTAATTGGTGTAATTGTTAACAAAGTAGTAAAACCTTGGTTTACACGCAGTCGATAACCTGGTGTATTCATTAAACAAAGTATTAAAACCTTGTTACAATTCGAATCCCCAATTAGTTGGAATATTTAACTTCGGGTATAAGAATAATTTGACGAGGACACTCGCACTTTATATTTACGACTGATGGACTGTTATGGACAAAAACCAGACGGACGTATTAAATAATCCAGGACAAAGGACAATTAACCCATGGGCATAAAACTAAAATCAACACGTCAAACATCATGATTACGGAAGTTTAAATAAAGCATAATTCTTTTATTTCATATTTAATTTCCTTTATTTTTTATTTAATTGCACTTCTAATTATCGCACTTTTATTTATTGTTATTTAATTGCACTTTTAATTATCGTCCTTTTTAATTATCGCAAGTTTATTTTATCGCACTTTTATTATTCGCAATTTCATTATCGTTATTTACTTTACGCTTTAATTTAAGTCTTGTATTTATTTTATATTTTACATTAGGTTTTAACTGCGACTAAAGTCTTAAAATCGACAAACCGGTCATTAAACGGTAAAAACCCACCTTTATAATAATAATATTACTTATATATATGTTTGTATCTTTATAAAAGTAAATTAATATAGCGTTGAGCTTTGTTTAAAAAAGATTCCCTGTGGAACGAACCGGACTTACTAAAAACTACACTACTGTACGATTAGGTACACTGCCTATAAGTGTTGTAGCAAGGTTTAAGTATATCCATTCTATAAATAAATAAATATCTTGTGTAAAATTGTATCGTATTTAATAGTTTTTCCTAGTAAAATATAAACTATTTCGTATACCTTAGCTTTGACATCAAGTATTTTTGAGGGTTAAATTCTTTCGGATTTTAAAATTTTTATCTTAAACACTTGGTTACCATTAAAAATACTAGTAAAGCAGTAGTTGTATTAGAATCTAGTGCTCTCTGATAAAAAAGAACAGCCCTAGTCTTATATACTAACTACCCAATTCTAGTAAAAATTTTCAAAATTTTCAATTAAATGAACTCGAAATCATGTTTATACATATTTATGAACGATAAAACTAGGTTTTAACACCGAAATTATTGTTACCTCGGAAAGGACATAAATTGAGAAACAAACCAAAATGTTAAAATTCATTTAAAATGGAATAGAGGACGATAAAAAGGAAAATAAAAGCCAAGTGTGGGAAAATTTACCAAGTTATCTTAAACATATGTCACATATATCTGTAACAAATAACTGAAAATACTTTTGCTTTGGACTAAACTAAACTGTTTTACCCGATAAAAGAAAAGAAGAGATGGATCTACACGATGAATCAATTCCATCATTAAAAGGAAGTAAAGTCTTCCGAAAAAGACACGCGCTTCTTGATTTAGGTCATGAAGTTGTCGTCCAGACCAGCTGTAGGTTGACGAAAAATCTAGAAAAGTCATCACTAAAATCAGCAGGAAATCCAGGGACCTCAGCATTAAACAGGGTCGCCAAGTGGTCAGATTTATCCTAACCATGAGAAGGATTTATCTCGTACAATGGGGGGCAACATGCAAATTAGCCGGATAAGACTAATGAATCAGATCCCCAGAAAGGATAATCTCCTTAAAGATTAAAAATCAGCTTTTAAGACTGATATTACTCAATCCTAGAGATTGACCTTAAAGATTGAGAATTCAAACTCATGGAATTCAATGATATCTAAACTCGAGCTTGAACGAGAAAATATTTTGATCAAAATTACAAACCGATTTGTTTTCTGAAAACCCTATTTTCAATGCGTTCATTACCATTGAACGTAAAATCTTAGGAATTCACCTGGAATTCATTAGGTCACCTGAACTAAAACGGGTGTCAACCGTAAGAACGGTGATTGCATAGCATGGTCAAAGACAGGACCTTGTGCCATACCGAAAAATTATAAGGGTGAGCTTTACTATTGCTCCTACCAAGGATAGTAATTGCGTCCGACACGTTATAGACCATAATTAAAAGCATGTCAGGGGACATTGCCTTAACAGTTGCTTGTTCAACGCTTTCCTTTACAACCGAACGGTAGTTTACCGAAAGGTAATATATGGGACAAGTAAACTGGACGTGTTGCTTTCCAAATACAAGGTTAGCAAGTGGGTGACACAAAACCGCAAGTTTTGAGCTAAAATTTTCAAATCTGAAACCCACCAAATCCACAAAAATATTTTGCAAACACCGGTAAAGGGTTATCCTGGAAAACTTATCTAGGGTAAAAACTAGATTTAATTTTCAAAAGATCAAATGTTTTCATAAAGATCCAATTTCCTAAATGGATCTAATTTTTTATAGTTATGTGGGACTGTAAACCATATCGTTACTACCATTGTTCATACCACCGTATAGAAATCACTGATGTACAAAGTGTGAAAAATAAAGAAGTGATTCTAGTATTTCAAGACGATATTGCTTGAGGACAAGCAACGCTCAAGTGTGGGAATATTTGATAATGCTAAAAACGAACATATATTTCATAGCATAATTCCTCAAGAAAGACAAGCTTTTAGTTGCAATTGTTCTATTTACAAGTGATATTCGTTTAAATAATAAAAGGTGAAGACAAAAGACAGATTCGACGAATTGAAGACGCAAACGACCAAAAAGCTCAAAAGTACAAAAGACAATCAAAAAGGTTCCAATTATTGATAAGAAACGTCTCGAAATTACAAGAGTACAAGATTCAAAACGCAAAGTACAAGATATTAAATTGTACGCAAGGACGTTCGAAAATCCGGAACCGGGACCAGAGTCAACTCTTAACGCTCGATGCAACGGACTAAAAATTACAAGTTAACTATGTATATAAATATAATATAATATATAATTAATTATATTAATTATATATATATTATATTTATAAATAAAAACCGTCGGCAGAGAAAGACTCAAAGGGACTGAGCTGTAAATTCATTCTCCGCGACTCGCGGAGTTTGAAGAGGATTTCACCGCGAGTCGTGGAGCCCCCAGTTTTGAAACTCCCTATAAAGCAAACCGAATTCTGATCATTTTCATCAATCTTTTTCTTCTTCTCTCATATATACGTAAAATATATATATATAATTTATATTTTAATTTTAATTTTAATTATAATTCTAATAATAAGGGTATGTTAGTGAATGTTGTAAGGGTGTTAGTCGAAATTCTGTCCGTGTAAGGCTACGCTATTTTTAATCATTGTAAGTTATGTTCAACCTTTTTATATTAATGTCTCGTAGCTAAGTTATTATTATGCTTATTTAAAACGAAGTAATCATGATGTTGGGCTAATTACTAAAATTGGGTAATTGGGCTTTGTACCATAATTGGGGTTTGGACAAAAGAACGACACTTGTGGAAATTAGACTATGAGCTATTAATGGGCTTTATATTTGTTTAACTAAATGATAGTTTGTTAATGTTAATATAAAGATTTACAATTGGGCGTCCCTATAAATTACCATATACACTCGATCGGACACGATGGGCGGGGTATTTATATGTACGAATAATCGTTCATTTAACCGGACACGGAAATGGATTAATAGTTAATAAACTTGTTGAAACAGGGGTGAATTACATTCAAGGGTAATTGGTGTAATTGTTAACAAAGTAGTAAAACCTTGGTTTACACGCAGTCGATAACCTGGTGTATTCATTAAACAAAGTATTAAAACCTTGTTACAATTCGAATCCCCAATTAGTTGGAATATTTAACTTCGGGTATAAGAATAATTTGACGAGGACACTCGCACTTTATATTTACGACTGATGGACTGTTATGGACAAAAACCAGACGGACATATTAAATAATCCAGGACAAAGGACAATTAACCCATGGGCATAAAACTAAAATCAACACGTCAAACATCATGATTACGGAAGTTTAAATAAAGCATAATTCTTTTATTTCATATTTAATTTCCTTTATTTTATATTTAATTGCACTTCTAATTATCGCACTTTTATTTATTGTTATTTAATTGCACTTTTAATTATCGTCCTTTTTAATTATCGCAAGTTTATTTTATCGCACTTTTATTATTCGCAATTTCATTATCGTTATTTACTTTACGCTTTAATTTAAGTCTTGTATTTATTTTATATTTTACATTAGGTTTTAACTGCCACTAAAGTCTTAAAATCGACAAACCGGTCATTAAACGGTAAAAACCCCCCTTTATAATAATAATATTACTTATATATATGTTTGTATCTTTATAAAAGTAAATTAATATAGCGTTGAGCTTTGTTTAAAAAAGATTCCCTGTGGAACGAACCGGACTTACTAAAAACTACACTACTGTACGATTAGGTACACTGCCTATAAGTGTTGTAGCAAGGTTTAAGTATATCCATTCTATAAATAAATAAATATCTTGTGTAAAATTGTATCTTATTTAATAGTTTTTCCTAGTAAAATATAAACTATTTCGTATACCTTAGCTTTGACATCACGCCTCATCGTTCATTCCTTCTTGTTTTTATCACACATGTTTTTTTTTCAAAAACGGTTGCTTTTCTGAACCGTTTGCTAATTTTTGAAAATGCGTCTTTTACCCTAATCGTGCATTTTTATTAACGAGTTATGCACTAACCCGAACCCCTAATTTTAAAGTTAAGTGGGGTTAGACTTCCCCACACTTGGTTAACGACATGTGAAGTCGGTAGAATAAGTTCCAGGAATTAGAATAGTGAGCCAGTTATTTACATCTCGGTTGGTGTATGATATATCAATGGGTTTAAAGTTTAGACTCACCCGATCGTCACTACTTAATTCTTTTTTAAGTGTAGCTTTTAGTAAATGGATATGTCTCTTTTCTGGTTCTTGGTCAAATGGATCGATATACACCGACATGCGTATTATAGGGTGGACAATTCCTAACATTTCCTTCCGTTCATTCTCGGGATCAAAGGTTTCACCTCTATTACCCAATTGGGTGAAATCCGAGGTGTCATTATCTATTACAGCTCGTAGTTCATCTTCGGTAAATGACTCGTCTATTGAGAATATTGGGGTGGAAGGTTGTGGAATGGTGAATTTCGGGATCGAAGTAGATTCTTCTTCATTAACGATACTTATCGGTCCCACCACTTTGGTCTCGGGGGTAAAATTTTCAACGTTATCGTTTTTCTAAGAGTACCAATTTATCACCCTTACTTCTTCTTCATCCATTGATGGATCGATGATTTCGTCGGTAGAGGCTAATGTGTCGATATGTTGTGAAATTGGTAAGACTGAATAAAAAGTATCATCGGGATAATTGGTGATTTCGAAGCTCTCGAATTCATCAAAATTTGATGATATGAGATTTTCTTGCACAATACTCCTCAGATTAACAGGTGTGTAATCTGATAGAGTTTCAGCTTGCCAATTTGCAAACTCTCTTATTTGTTCATTTTGAGCATCGAGTTCTTCGAGTTTGATTTTCATATTGTCTAAAGATTTTCAGACACATAATTTTCCTCGTCTTCTGGTTGTTGAGTTTGGAAATATTCTTGGGAATAATCCCAATTTGAATTGTATTTCTCATAATCGTTCCATTCAGGTTCCGTGGGTGCGTAATTTTCCATAGGAACGTAATAATAATATTCCCATGTTGAGTGATAATCTCCACAGATTTCACAACCAGTTATTGTTTCGTCGTTCGTGATCCAAGATTGACCGAACGAATTGTCATCAACACCCATTTGAGAGTATTGATTAAATTGATTTCGGATGTCATAAAGAGTTTCCAAGATATTTTCGAGATTTTCCATACTACACTTATTACCAAATTTTAATTATCCTATTAGTTATAAATATAAAAATTATATAAGTTATCAAATTAATAGACTTTTCTGATTTTGCCCACGTTTCGAATAGCCAATAGATGCAGCAGGTAGCCAGGACCCTTTAAATCGGAAGCCCACAACTCGCCACTAACAAATCCAACTATTACTACGGACCAGAAAATTTGAATGTCTATCAATTTAACCGCTTAAAATAATTTTTCGTTTGGAAATTTAGAGAAGAAATAGAAAATCTAAGTCCTAAAAACTAGCGTGTCGAGAAATAAGAAAGAAAAAAATTACGCGTCAAAAAATGTCGAAAAATAAAAATAAGAAAGTAGCGTGTCGTAACTTAAAAGGTACTAAAATTTATAAACAGCATCACAAAATTCTAAAGCACATAAATCTTAGTCTAAAGAAAAAGCACTTAAGGGATTTTACGGCAAAGCCTAAAAATCTAGAAATATAAAATAACTACGGCAAAAACTAAGTTTAAAACTAATTACGAACGATAAATATACAAATTACGAATTTAAACGAATAAAAAGATACAAAATATAAAAATAAAACTTTAAGTTATAAAAATACAATTTTTATAAAAATATTATTTTTATATTATTCTATATAATTAAATAAATAAACTTGAATTTACAAATAATAATAAAACTAGATATAAATATATTAATTAAATTAAACCCTAATTTAAATAAATAATATTTAATTTTAAACCTAATCGTGTAATTAATGCAAAGGCTTGACCTGTCAGACCTTGTCCCGCGATCGCGTGGATTTATAGGTGTTCTTCTCTGCGATCGCGGAGTTATGTAGACTCAGATTTTAATTGCAGGTTCAAACGCATTGGTTTTTTTTTTTTTTTCTCTCAAACTTCAATACAAATATATTTTTACAAATATATATTAAAAATATAGCGTTTCGCCGAGTCCCCAGCAGCGGCGCCAAAAACTTGATGTTGTTGCACGAGGAAATACTATTATTTTTATTACGAATACGATACAAATTACACAAGTTTTAATTATTTATTTACAGATGGATATACCTAAACCTTGTTACAACACTATAGGCAGTGTACCTAATCGTAGAGTAGTATAGTTTTTAGTAAGTCCGGTTCGTTCCACATGGAGCTGGCTTATTTTACACTATATTTTAATTAACTATATTTGTACAAAATATATATAATTATATATAATAATATATAAAAGTGGGGTTTACCGTTTAATGACCGGTTTGTTGATTTTATATCTTAAGTCACAATTAAAACCTAATGCAAAATATAAATGACGATAATTAAAGGTACGATGAAATATAAAATAAAATAATTATGCTTATTTAAACTTCCATAACCATGATGTTTGACGTTTTGAATATAATTTATTACCCTGGGTTAATTGTCCTTTGTCCTGGATGTATTTGAAACATATCTGGTTTTTGGCCAAAATAGTTCATCGGTCATAATTATAAAATGCTTGGCAAATTTAACCTTATACCCGAAGTCAAATATTCCAACTAATGGGGGATTCGAACTGTAACAAGGTCTTAAAACTTTGTTTAATGATTACACCAGGTTATCGACTGTGTGTAATCCAAGATCTTAATACTTCATTAACAATTACACCAATTACCCTTGAATGTAATCCACCCCTGTTTTAACGAGTCCATTAACTAGTAATCCATCCCCGTGTCCGGTCAAATGAACAATTATTAGTATTTATAAATATCCCACCTACCGTACCCGATCAAGCGTATATGGTTATATATAACTACGTCAAATTGTAAATCTCTATATTAATCAAATATAAAGTCCATTAATAACCCATAGTCCAATTTCCACAAGTGTCGTTCTTTTGTTCAAACCCCAATTATGGTACAAAGTTCAATTACCCCGTCTTTAATATTTAGCCCAACATCATGATTACTTCGGCTCAAATAAGCATAATAATAACTTAAGTACGAGACATTAATTTAAAAAGGAGAACATAGCTTACATTGATTATTTATCGTGTAGTGTTACACGGACAGAACTTCGACTTCAAAACCCGTAATTAACCGTTACATTAACTAAACTAATCTAATATAAAACTAAACTATATTATATATATTATAAATATATATAATTATATATATAAAAGAGAGAGATTGATTGAATTTTTTTTTTTGTGTTTCATCGAGCAGAGTTCGTTGGCTTTTATAGGCATTTTCTGAAATGACTGCTCCGCTATCGCGAAGCAACTGTGCCTTCCAGCTCCGAGATCGCGAAGTAACGCACTCCAGCTCACCAACTTTTGGCCATTTGCTTGTCGACGTTATTTAATATAATATATAATATATAAATAATTTATATAATTATTTAAATATTATATTCTTGTGCATAGTAGACTTGTAATTTTTGGTCCGTTGCGTCGGGCGTTGATAGTTGGCTCAGGTCCCGTTTCGGATTTTCGAACGCCTTTTCGTACAATTTAATATCTTGTACTTTGCGTTTCACAACTTGTACTCTTGTCATTTATAGACGTTTCTCATCAATAAATGGAACCACTTGAATTGTATCTTGTACGTTTGAGCATTTTAGAGGTTTTTGTCTTCGAATCTTCGTTTTCACCTTTTGTCTTCGCACTTATTTAATATAAACGAATATTACTTGAAAATAGAACAATTGCAACTGAAAACTTTACATATTGGAAGGATATTGCGCCTAAATATATGTTCATTTGGAGCACTATCACTTACCGCTTGGCAGCCTCTACTTCTGGAGCCGGACCGTCTGCACCACCAGCTCCACCAGCACCACCGTGCCGACTGCACCGCCTGGCCCACCCACTCCCTCTGTCGAGGAACTGATGAGGGAGGTGGAGATCCTCCGTGCTCGGGTAGCTGAGCTCGAGGACCAGATGTCTCACGTATTGGACATCCTACACCCACCTTCACCGTAGGACTTTTGTAGTAGATTTCATTATGTAATCTAGTTGTAGTTTTATGTATTACTTATGTATTGTACGAGCCTATGCTGATGTATGCAACTTATTATTAATGAATGGAACTTTGCATTATTTAATTCTTGCACGGTGTTCTATTTACGTTACTGTATGATTCTGTGGTATTTGTACCTGGATTGCATTACTTAATAAATATGTGATGTGTTGATTCCATGTTGGTTACCATATACTGTAACGACCCAACCCGTTAACCAACCAAAACTGCGAAATAAAAAAAAAATTCGAAGCAGGCCTGCCCAGGCTGGGTGCGCGGCGCGCACCCTTACCTGTACGCGACGCGCACAGAGCCTGGCAGCCCGCTGTCCAAAATGTTCCGTTTTCGTAAAAAGATCTAACACTTCCCATCATTTTTAGGCGTAATGCTTTTCACATCATATTAGTATAAGTAAAACAAGCACGAATCAATGATAAAACGAGTTTTACATTGCAGGGCCCACATATGCCCAAAATACCATTAAGTACGAAATATGAGTTTCGACTACAAAAAAAAGTTTAATTGCCAAATGTCACTAGAGCATGGTGTTTGGGGTTAAACTACCCAAATCTTGGTCGAACTTCCAAAAAGCTAAAACCCCCGAGGCGCCACTAGTCCAAGCGAATACCTTTTCCTTTAACCAAGCCGGATCCTAAAAAGGTAAACAACGAGAGGGTAAGCTAACGCTTAGTGAATGCAATAATTATACATATACATATATAATACACCTACTTGCAAGCACTTACACAATTACCTCATACACGCTAGCAATTTACATAGCATACCATCGCAAGTATAACTCTAAACCCTTCAAGATCACAAGCTAGCACCACAATAGCATATATATAACCCGAATGATATAATATACTACAATACAACGCATAATTAAGGTTAACCAACACACAAGGGAATGGTACTTCGAATTTCCTATCGGTGTTCATAACAACCGTTAGTGTACAACGAAATATATCACTAACCCCGAGGTGACACGGACAACGAAATATCCGTTCGAGCAATCGTTAGTGTACAACGAAATATATCACTAACTCTTGGGCAATTTGGACAACGAAATATCCATCGTTAGTGTACAACGAAATATATCACTAACTCTTGGTGGTATAAACAACATATACCCCGGCCCCTTCCCCGCCCTACAAATAGATACATTATATACACACATGTATAATCATTCCACTCACCTTGTCGACTTGGCGAGATTTCCAATAACACTTGTAACTTCAAAGCGAGTCACCTAACACAATTAATTCACATAATAAGTTGGACTTTCCACCAACTAGACCCACTAGTGTATTTATGACCCATTTGCACTATAAACACTCATTAAAGGTCAATACTCCCAACTAATCACTAAAAGCTAGTGATTAAGGTTCTAAGACTTCCATCAACACATAAATAGGGTGTTTTCATACATAATTTAACCCACTAGGTCAAACCTACCCATTTGACCCATTTCAAGTCCACCATGAACCCTAGAACCAATTTTATTAACAACACAAGTAAGCTAGTGAATAACTAACCATTATAGACTCAATAACACCAATTATTACCTTGAAACCCTAGGTTAGTCATCCTTGAGTCCTAATGACTCAATCTTACCCAAAACCCCCAAAATCACCATTAATGAGTTTTGTGTTCATCACTAACCCAAGTTCTAACCTTTAAACAAATTAAATCAAGGAAATCAAAATTAGAACTTACCAACACAACCAAATTGTAGCTAGTGAGGAGATGAACAACTTTATAACCCGAGCTAAGACCCGAAACTAGCTCCTTCTTCCTTTACTTGAGCTTTCTCTCTCTAAATTTTGGGTTTCTCTTACTAGAATTAAAGTAGGATGAAAATGGTTGTTGAAAGTGGAGTTATGACTCACCCAAACCACTGATCTGTGACCTTAACTCGTCCCCAAGTGAAATTACCTCAATACCCTTCCAAAATATCTGATTAAAAGAAAAAGAACCCAGCTACAGTAGTGGTGCGCGGCGCGCTCCTTTAAGGGTGCGCGGCGCGCACTATGGTCTGAACAGATTCTGATCACAGTTTAATTACACACAGTTCCCCTCGCTTTATGTACACTATATACACTTCTGTACGATAATAACTAGGGTGTTACAACTCTCCCCCACTTGAATCGGAGCGCGTCCTCGCGATCCAAGCTGCATGACAAGCAGGAAGATAAACCAACACAAATTCTTCGGGTTCCCATGTAAATTTGGAACCTTTACTACGACGCCATTGGACCTTGAAGGTCCTCACCTCTTTGTTACGCAACATTTTCACCTTCTCATCAAGTATAGCTATCGGCTCCTCAACATACTCTAACTTGTTGTTTAATTCGATCTCATCTAATGGCATCCATGATGAATCATCAGCAAGACACTTACGAAGATGGGAAACATGAAATGTATTATGGATCCCCGCAAGCTCTTCGGGTAATTCCAAACGATACACAACTTCACCAACACGAGCTATTAGAACACACCCGAGCCCATTCAAAGAAGCATCACAATAGACCGTCATATCATCTACACCTTCCAGCAATACTAAGACCGGAGCTTTACACAATTTCTCCTTCAATAATTGAAAAGCAATTTCTTGCTCGTTTTCACAATTAAAACTCGCGTTCTTCCTCGTCAATCTCGTCAATGGAGAAGCAATTTTAGAAAAGTCTTGGATAAACCGACGATAGTAACCGGCCAATCCGAGAAAACTTCGGATTTCCGTAGGTGTAGTCGGTCGTCCCCAATCCTTTACCGTCTCTATCTTCCCCGGATCCACTTGAATACCATTCTTGTTCACAATATGGCCAAGGAATTGAACCTCCCTTAGCCAAAATTCACATTTTGAGAATTTAGCATACAACTTCTCTCTTCTCAACGTCTTCAATACTTCACGCAAGTGGTTGTCATGCTCCGTCATGCTCTTAGAATAGACAAGAATATCATCAATGAACACAATTACCGACTTGTCCAACATAGGTTGGCACACTCGGTTCACAAGAGTTTGAAACATCTTTTTGATCAACGGGATTTGAATTATCGTCAACGTAGATGGATGGATGTGGTGAAGGACTATGATTGTGAGATACTCTATCATCCGGGCAAAGCGAATGTGGTCGCGGATGCGTTAAGCCGAAAGAGTCACCACCCGGCGTTACGATTGGGATTGTTACGTATGATTATTACTAACGATTTTCTTGAAAAGCTTGGTGAAGTTCAAATAGAGGCTTACGTTCACAACAAGCATGCGGAATGAATCGTGGGGCAATCGGAATCCATTATTATGGGTTCGCGCGGGTTGTTATCTTTTCAAGAAAGAGTATGGGTGCCAAAGATAGGTGACTTCCGAAAGGTGCTTCTTTATGAAGCGCATAAGTCTAAATATTCTATTCATCCGGGTGCGACGAAGATGTACCTCGATTTGAAGAAAGATTATTGGTGGCCGGGCATGAAACGCGGCGTTGTTAAGTATGTTGAGCAATGCGTCACGTGTTTGCAAGTTAAAGCTGAACACCAAAAGCCGTATGGTAAGTTGTAACCGCTAGAAATTCCAATGTGGAAGTGGGAGCATATTACCATGGATTTTATTACCAAGTTGCCGAAAATGGCAAGAACCCAATTTGACACTATTTGGGTGATTGTCGATAGATTGACGAAGAGTGCGTTGTTTCTTCCTATTAAAGAAGCAATATCGTCGGAGGCACTCGCGAAGATGTTCATTAAAGAGGTGATATCGAGACATGGCATTCCCGCATCTATTGTTTCGGATCGGGACACGCGTTTTACTTCTCGATTTTGGAAGAAGTTTCATGAAGACATGGATACGAGGGTGAATATGAGTATGGCGTATCATCCTCAAACGGATGGTCAAACCGAACGTACGAATCAAACATTGGAGGATATGTTACGTGCGTGTATTATTGATTTTGGCGGTAGTTGGGACGAACATTTACCATTGGTGGAATTCTCGTACAATAATAGTTTTCACTCTAGTATTGGAATGCCACCATATGAGATGTTATACGGTAGGAGGTGTCGAACCCCGATTTGTTTGGGCGAAGTGGGTCAAAGGGAAGTCGGGAGCACCGACTTGGTATTGGAGACAAATAGCAAAATCGATATGATTCGGGCTCGTTTAAAGGCGTCGCAAGATAGACAAAAGTCTTACGTCGATAAACGTATGCGACCGATCGAATTTGAAGAAGGCGATATGGTGATGCTTAAGGTTTCGCCATGGAAGGGTATTATTCGATTTCGAAAACGAGGAAAGTTAGCTCCTCGGTTTATTGGGCCATTTAAGGTTTTAGCTTTTTGGAAGTTCGACCAAGATTTGGGTAGTTTAACCCCAAACACCATGCTCTAGTGACGTTTGGCAATTAAACTTTTTTGTGGTCTAAACTCGTATTTTGTACTTAATGGCATTTTGGGCATATGTGGGCCCCGCAATGTAAAAACCGTTTTATCATTGATTCGTGCTTGTTTTACTTATTCTAATATGATGTGAAAAGTATTTCGCCTAAAAATGATGGGAAGTGTTAGATCTTTTTACGAAAACGGAACATTTTGGACAGCGGGCTGCCAGGCCCTGTGCGCGCCGCGCACAGGTAGGGGTGCGCGCCGCGCACCCAGCCTGGGCAGGCCTGCTTCAAATTTTTTTTATTTCGCAGTTTTGGTTGGTTAACAGGTTGGGTCGTTACATATACTGTATTATTACTATTTGAATACCGGATTTTGACTTGAGTCAAAAATTTTGTTTAGAACACCATGGCCAATGGACGATCAACATCAACACCTACCGCAGCCCAAATCGAGGAGATGATTGCCGAAAGGGTAGCCGCAGCCATTGCGGAGATGCAACCCCAAGCTCCACCGCCACCGCCACCGCCACCGGTTATTCAACCCATTCGTAATGGGTGCACGTACAAAGAGTTCCAAAGTTGCAAACCTCATAAATTTAGCGGAACGGAGGGGCTGGTTGGTCTCACTAGATGGTTCGAGAAATTAGAATCTGTGTTTCGAGTTAGTAACTGCTCGGAAGTGAATAAAACCAAGTTTGCTTCATGCACTCTGTCTAACGGCGCACTAACGTGGTGGAACACGTTGGCTCAAGCAAAAGGTATTGATGAGGTATTTGCTACCCCATGGGAGGAATTCAAAGGGGCCCTGATTGAGGAATATTGCCCTAGGACCGAAATCCAGAAGATGGAGATTGAATTTATGCAGTTAAAGGCCGTTGGGAACGACCTTGAAAGTTACAACCGGAGGTTTTTGGAATTAGCCCTGATGTGTCCGACAATGGTCACCCCGGAATTCAAGCGTATGGAAAGGTACTTCTGGGGACTTCCTAAGAGCATTAAGGGAAACGTCACCTCGTCTAAGCCACCCAATGTCCCGGAAGCGATGCGTATGATGCATACTTTAATGAATCAAATTATCATCGATGAACCGGAGAAGGCTAAGTCTGAAGCAGGTAGTAGTGAGAAGCGCAAATGGGATAACAACAGGGGAAGGACCTATGATCAAAACCTGGCGAAACGACATGAGGGTTTCAGAGGAAACAACAATGGTGGAAACCCCAATCTGAATACCAACTCAAACCCGAACTACAAAGGAACCTTACCACAATGCAAGCGGTGCTACAAGTACCATACTGGGTATTGTAACTTTGTTTGTGAAAAGTACCAATGGACTGGGCATATCGAGAAAGACTGCAAGGTCACCACTTTGAATGGGAAGCCGAACCCCAATGGACCGAAAAAGTGCTACGAATGCGAACAAACGGGCCATTTCAGAAATACGTGCCCCAACAAAAGAAAAGACGCCGGACCACCCCGTGGTAGAGCTTTCAACGTTAATACAAGGGATGCACGCGAGAATCCCGACTTGGTGACAGGTATATTGACTATCAACAATCTATTAGCTTCTGTCTTATTTGATACTGGTGCCGATAGAAGTTATGTATGTAGACATTTTTGCGATAAGATTAATTGGTCGTTAGTCCCGTTAAAAGAAAGTATGCTTATCGAGGTCGCCAATGGAAAACTTGACAAAGTTGACCATATTAGTCGAGGAGCTATTATCAACATAGCTGGTGCAGATTTTGAAATTGATTTGATACCCATTAAATTAGGAAGTTTTGACGTGATCGTCGGTATGGATTGGTTGACCAAGATAAGGGCCGATATTATCTGTGGAGATAAAGCTCTTCGTATACCACAAGGAGATGGTGAGCCACTGATCATTTACAGAGAGAGATGTACCTCGAAGCTGAACCTCATTAGTTGCCTGAAAGCGCAAAAGATCATGAAGAAGGGATGTCTTGCCGTGCTAGCGCATGTGAAAATGGTAGAAACTGAGGAGAAGAGCGTGAACGATGTTCGAATTGTAAACGAGTTTTCCGACATTTTTCCTGAAGAATTGCATGGATTACCGTCGCCGAGAGCAGTAGAGTTTCAGATTGATTTAGTACCAGGAGCAGCACCTGTAGCTCGCGCACCTTATAGACTCGCACCTTCCGAGATGCAAGAATTACAAAGTCAACTACAAGAGCTATTAGACCGTGGATTTATCCAACCAAGTTTCTTGCCTTGGGGCGTACCTGTGTTGTTTGTGAAGAAGAAGGATGGATCCTTTCGTATGTGTATCGACTACCGTGAACTCAACAAATTGACAATCAAGAATCGGTATCCTCTTCCCCGCATTGATGATCTTTTTGATCAACTTCAAGGATCGAGCGTTTACTCTAAGATCGATTTGCGATCCGGTTATCACCAGTTGAGAGTGAAGGAAAGTGACGTGATGAAAACTGCGTTCAGAACTCGTTATGGTCATTATGAGTTTCTCGTAATGCCATTCGGATTAACCAACGCACCTATCGTATTCATGGATCTCATGAATCGTGTCTGCAAACCTTACTTGGATAAGTTTGTTATCGTCTTCATAGATGATATCCTCATCTACTCTAAGAGCGAAGAAGAGCATGAGCAACACCTCCGACTAGTGCTTGAACTCTTGAGACAAGAGCAACTTTATGCGAAATTCTCCAAGTGTGAATTTTGGTTGAAGGAAGTCCAATTTCTGGGCCATGTTGTGAGCGACCAGGGTATCAAAGTTGATCCCGCCAAGATTGAAGCTATCAGCAAGTGGGAGACCCCCACTACTCCAACCCACATTCACCAATTCCTAGGTCTCACCGGTTACTACCGAAGATTTATTGAAGGATTTTCTCTAATTGCGCGTCCTTTGACCGCATTGACTCACAAAGGAAAGAAGTTCATTTGGGAACCCGCACACGAATCAGCATTTCAAACCTTGAAGAAGAAGTTAACCACCGCACCTATCTTATCACTTCCTGAGGGCAGTGACGACTTTGTTGTTTATTGCGATGCTTCGAAAAGTGGTTTTGGTTGTGTACTGATGCAACGATCAAAGGTTATCGCTTACGCCTCCCGTCAACTGAAGATTCACGAGTGGAACTACACTACTCACGATCTCGAACTAGGAGCCGTTGTCTTTGCGCTCAAATTGTGGAGACACTATTTGTATGGAACTAAAAGTACTTGTAATGACCCGGAAATTTCCGACCAAATTTAAACTCTAATCTTCATATGTATCCGACACGATAAGAAAAATCTGTAATGTTGAGTCTAGAAAGTTTGAAATCTATATTCGGATAATCAATTACCCTGTGACCATGTCCGACGATTCATGAACGAATAATTATGAATATAAATGTATATAGAATATTTTTATTAATAATGTATACTTTAATCAATTAGAATTAAAAATATAAAATAATAATCAAATAAATAAGTTATTATTAAAAATGAAGATATATGCGTAGATATAATTAATAATTGTGATATTGTAAATTATAATGAAATATAGTTGCTATAGTATTATTATTATTACTTTCATTATTGTTATTAGAATAGGTATTGAATATTAATAACAGTGTTATTATTATTATTATGTATAATATATAATTATGAAATTTGATATAATTGATTGATATATTATTATTATTGGTATATCATTATAACTAGTAGAAAAATTATAATGATTAATATTAGTATTATTATTAGATATTAACATTTAGAATCGTTATTATTATTATAGATTATCAATATTATTATTTTTATAAAAGTAATATAATTTAATAATATTACCATTAATAATATTATTATTAACAATTGTTATTATCATTATTGTTAATATCATTAGTATGATAATTATTATTAATATTAACAGTATTATTATTTTATTTTATAATTATCAATATTATTTATTATTATAAATTATATTATTACTACTAGTATTGTAACAACATATATTTATATTTATTAATAAAATAAATGAAAACAGATATATATACTTCATTATACACTTTCCTACTTGATTCCTCTGTTAATTTCAATCTACAATACGAATACAAATCAGTTAAAAGTTGAACTCAGTTATTTTTTTATTAATATATTTTCTATCTACTTTATATTATTTGTTTGATAGTTCCTGGATCGAATAAGCTGTCTACGTTAAATTCTATATAATAAACGATTAGTGTTGACAGGAACCAATCGACCCTTACTCCATTATTGTCATCTATAAATTTTTATCTGCGAATTTTAAACAGAAAAGTTTTTAAGAAGATAGCCACAGACCCGTCGCCCTGTTCTTGCTCATTTTTGTCAAAACGCGAATTCGAAACGGATTTAAAAATGTAATAATGCAGAAGTGTTAGGAATCCATTATCAAATCTGTCCGTAAAATCTTAGATCCTAAATCGTTTTCTGGATTGAGAATTTTAGAGTCAAAGTTTTTGAAAAAATAAAGTCAAACTTTTGTTCTTGATTGAATTCGAAATTCCTGTTAAGAGTTAAGTTAAATTGACGATTTCATTGGTTTCTAAGATTGATTTGCAAAATATTTCGAGTTATAATCTTTGTCAAATACGTACTCAAGAGCGTAATCAATATTTTTTTTTCTTCTTTAACAGCGACGGCTAGGAAGCAGGCATTTTTCATTTTTTTTTTGTTGTTGTTTGCTTTCTGTTAAATTCAAATGAACAAGTGAAATCGTTTATATTTATAAATCATAAAACTATTCTATTTGGTAATCAGTTGTTGAGATTAAGGATGTCCAGTAGTTAGAATTGATGAAGATGAGTAACAGTAAACGGGATATAAGAAATTGGTTGGGATTTAATCCAGAAAAGCAAAGTCAGTCGAGGGGTTTGGAGTGTTAGGGTATGAGCGGGAGGTTGCAGGTTCGAGTCCCGACTTGGGCAGTTTTTGTATATTTTTGGGCCTTTAAAGGTATAAACATTATATATATTTATTATTATTATTATTATTATTATTATTATTATTATTATTATTATTATTATTATTATTATTATTATTATTATTATTATTATTATTATTATTATTATTTAGTATTAATATTATTATTATTATTGTTACGAAGTATTAGTATTATTATGCTTGTTATCATTATTATTATGAATAACATTATTAGAATCAATATAATTAAAAGTTATCATTTTCACTTTTGTTATTAGTATTATCATTATACTATGATTTTGAATACGACATTGGAAATGATTAACATTAGGAAGTATTAGGATGTATGTGCTTACAGTTAAAGATAATTAAGATATAATTAAGAATATATAAAGGTGGTATAATTAGATTACCAATGTAATTATAAGATCTAATGATTGAAAATCATAATGTAATTTATGATTCGAACGAAAAATTATTATTATTATCATTTTATCATTTTTAAGAGTTTCATTAGAATTAGTATCAATAAAGTTAATATCAAATGTATTTTTGTATAGAATTATCATTATTATTATTATTATTATTATTATTATTATTTTTTAAATATTATTATTAAAATGACTATTAGATTATATAAAAGTATATCTAAAACATATAACCTAATTCTATCATTATATTATTAGTTATTTAAGATATATAAAATAAATAAATTTAAGATATCAATGGAACACAAAATTTATTAAAATAACAATGTCGTCACTAATAATAATATATCTGTTCGATTACAATTATGTATTTTAATAAATATACAAATGATATAGGTTCGTGAATCCGAGGTCAACCCTGCATTGTTCAGTTGCTTAATGTCGTTATATGTATTTTTACTACAAAATACATTAGGTGAGTTTCATTTGCCCCTTTTACTCTTTACATTTTTGGGCTGAGAATACATGCAAATGCTTTATTAACTGTTTTACAATAATTATATGCGTGAGTTCATTTGCTCCCTTTTACTCTTTACATTTTTGGGACTGAGAATACATGCGCTACTTTTACAACTGCTTTATTAAATTCTTTTGAAATACATTTTGAACTGCGAATACATGCAAATGCTTTATTAACTATTTTACAATATTTATATACGTGAGTTTCATTAATCCCTTTTTAAATGCTTTTGCAATATATATTTTTGGGACTGAGAATACATGCGCTGTTTTTATAAATGTTTTACGAAATAGACACAAGTAATTGAAACTACATTATATGGTTGAATGATCGAAATCGAATATGCCCCTTTTTATTAAGTCTGGTAATCTAAGAATTAGGGAACAGACACCCTAATTGACGCGAACTCTAAAGATAGATCTATCGGGCCCAACAAGCCCCATCCAAAGTACCGGATGCTTTAGTACTTCGAAATTTATATCATGTCCGAAGGAGGATCCCGGAATGATGGGGATATTCTTATATGCATATTGTGAATGTCAGTTACCAGGTGTTCAATCCATATGAATGATATTTTTGTCTCTATGCATGGGACGTATGTTTATGAGAAATGGAAATATGAAATCTTGTGGTCTATTAAAAATTATGAAATGATTATTTATGTTAAACTAATGAACTCACCAACCTTTTGGTTGACACTTTAAAGCATGTTTATTCTCAGGTACGAAAGAAATCTTCCGCTGTGCATTTTCTCATTTTATAGATATTACTTGGAGTCATTCATGGCATATTTCCAAAGACGTTGCATTCGAGTCGATGAGTTCATCAAGATTATTATTAAGTCAATTATAGTTGGATATATCATGAAATGGTATGCATGCCTGTCAACTTTCAATGTAATGAAAGACTGTCTTTTCAAAAAAACGAATGCAATGTTTGTAAAATGTATCATATAGAGGTCAAGTACCTCGCGATGTAATCAACTGTTGTGAATTGTTTATAATCGATATGGACTTCGTCCGGATGGATTAGGACGGGTCTTCACAGTTGGTATCAGAGCAGTGGTCTTAGCG
Organism: Rutidosis leptorrhynchoides; assembly: GCF_046630445.1. Taxonomy (NCBI): domain Eukaryota; kingdom Viridiplantae; phylum Streptophyta; class Magnoliopsida; order Asterales; family Asteraceae; genus Rutidosis; species Rutidosis leptorrhynchoides. The sequence continues at coordinate 265,670,499 of NC_092342.1, read as the reverse complement.
AACCAGGTCTTGCATTAGTGTGTCTAACTGATAGTTGTTTAGATGCCTTAGTGAGTCTGGACTTCGACCGTGTCTGCAGGTCAAAAGTTTTGCTTATCATTTAGTGTCGAAAATTATTTGCTTATCATCCTTAAAGTCTAGACACGTCTTACTGCCTCTACTGCATAGACAGTCTATAAATAAATTCATATCTTAGCGTACCTGTTATTGTTACCTTTGCGTGACAGCTTCCGTAGATTCCTCCGTAACTTATGGAATTTTAGTATTATATATGCATATGTAAATTATGTATTACAGGGTACTAATCTACATCCTATAATCTATTTCTTATCGAAAATCCTTCATCTGATCGTACGAGATGAATCCTGCAACCAGTTCGAGTCCCTCATATTCCAATAGCTATTCCGATAGTTATTCCGACAGCTATTCCGACATAGATGTTCACCTAAGCTCCGAAAACAGCATCATCGGCATGAATCAACCAATCAGCCATTATCAATTCATCTGATGGGTTCGTAGTCGACTTAATTAATGGAAACGCGCAGAAGGAAATCCCTTCCACCAACCGAATCCACCTCTTGACAATGAACCTGAAGCGTTTACCGGCGAACCTGTTCGAGACACCATTTTCAGTCTCATTTCCAGGGTAACTCGACAAGATTATATTCTACCCATAATTCTGAACCTTATTCATCCGCTCATTCCGAACGACAATCATCCTGGAGTAATAAGTCAACGAACTTCTCGCTCAAATAATCAATTCGGAGAATATGGTGCAAAATGTACCAGCTTCAGCAACATCACCGGCACCACAGTACCATCAATAACAGCACCAGTACCATCAACAACCCATGCTTCAATATCATCATCTATACTTTGAGTATGATCTTCGTTCTACGTATCGTTTTACCTCATTTGTCTTCATTCAACATGGCGAATATGTAATCTCTAAAGTTTTAGAGATTATTTATTCTAGTTCCAACCGAAAAGAAAATGAGTTTAATATCATATTAACTCATTAAATCCATGAATACATCTGAAGAAAATATATATGTATATATGTTTTCATAAAGATTGTAATTAAAAATCCTTTTGTACAAACTGTTAATGGTGAAAATATTTTAACGGGTAGGTAATACCCGATAAATATTTAAATTTCGCATTAATAAATTACACTGTACATTCTTCGAATCTGATTCAACAGTCATTTATTATCCTACTTGCAACCACAGCTATACGAATCCGTTCATCACAGAATAACCATTTTCATTCAATTTCATATTTGGATTTTGACCTATCAGAATTCGACAAGTGGCATAATGAAGAAAACATTGGACAAAATAAAATTTGTTAGAAACAAACAAATTAACTATGAGAAATTTTGTTAAGAATCCACGCTAACAAAATTCTAGCTAACTGTTCCTAGCTAACTGATTACATTTTATTTATCGCAATTTATTTTATCGCAATTTACATTCTCGCAATTTTATTTATCGTCATTAAATTTCTGTTATTTACTTTACGCACTTTATTTATCGTTATTTAATTTTCCGTTATTTATTTTACGCACTTTAAATATCGGGACACGTATACAAAGTTTTGACATATCATATCGATGCATCTTTATATATTATTTGGAATTACCATAGACACTCTATATGCAGTAATGATCGAGTTCTCTATACAGGGTTGAGGTTGATTCTACAATAATATGTATAGTTTGAGTTGTGATCGAGTCTGAGATGTATACGGGTCACGACACGTATTAATTAATTCGAATATTACATATTAAACTATATATGAATTATTGGATTGTCAACTATGAACTATCGACTGTGGACTAATAACATTAGATAATTAAAAATGAATTAAAATATTGATTATAACATATGAAACTAAACAATTCTTCAAGTTGCCACTTGATCTCATCTTAAACTTCATCTGTATCTTGACGATTACAATCAGCGTTCAAACTTTTCATGATTCTTGAAAACACCTCAATCGATAGGATGAATCAACCGCACTTCATCTACGGAAGGAAAGATTTATGCATATAGTTATGCACCTGAGAAACTCTCGGCAACCGAGTAAAAGTTTAACACGTAGCCGCGTCAAATCCTTTGGCATTTATTAGCAAAAATAACTTTACGATCCCTTTTCAAAGTAGCCAATTTTGTCACAGCTCCAGCAAGTCAACTTCGATTTTCATTCGGATTAACCTTACTATAATCTTGATATATATGCCTGCTCTTTTGTTGTTATCGGAGAACCTTTTATATCCCACCATCTAATCAGTAGACGTACCAATAACCTCGTTACTCCTTGGCTTAAATCTCTCCGATAAATCACTATATTTATCTATTGAATTCTTATCATATACTCATCTGCATCTTGTAACGAGGACTGTCATACCAATTATCGGGAATCAGCAATCAGTACTTTGAAAACTCACAACATATCTACATCAACAGTTATATGTATAACATTTATCTCTTAGAATTATGATCTTTCATTCTGAAATTCTGAAAAGCAATCAGTCTACAAATCAATACTCTGAATGTTGAAAAAGCTGAATGAAGCAGCAGAAACCGTAGACAACTGTAAATGACCTTAATCATCGGGAGTTTGATGATAAAGAATAGTATGTTGGAAAAGCTCAGAAAAGTTGGAACTGGAAAACGGATTGAGCTAACCATAAAGGAAACCAAGGAGAAATACAAGTAACATACCCTAAATTCATAGAACCCAGATAAATCTAGATCCGTTGAAATCTTTAGAGAATATCTTGCTCCGAAGTCATGTTAAAATCTTGCGGAAAATCTTTCTCCATCAACCATCGAACTTTGAAATTCCAAAATATCATCATCAATATCTTCGATATTTCTGAGGATATTTTCATAAATATTCTCGTCCGAAATTATATACCTCCTCGTGCTTCCGTGTATCATTATATTGGAAACATTCAATAGAAAATTTAGTACCGAAAAGAAGATTATGCGAAACTAGGAAGAAAGCCGTGGACAAATCACAAAGAATAAGTTTGACTTCAAAGAATCCAAATGATTCTGTTTCTGATGAAATCTTTAGCGAATACCTTGCTTTCGAATCTAAACCCTTACGGATAAATCTTCTTCATCATCCATCGATATTAGAAATTCCAAGATATCATCGTATCTTTCATTTTAAATATCCTCCATATTTCTGAAGGTATTTTCATAACTATTCTTATCTGAAATCATTAATCTCTTCATGATATCAGTGTTACATCATATAGAAACTGTTAGTTTCTATATTCTGTAAACTTTCGAGCTTAAAATATGAATGTTATTGAAGTAATGTTGGGAACCGAAGCATAAGTTAGTGTAATATAATGACACTTGATCAACGTGATTATATTACAGTAAGTCATGCTGAGTTTCTAATGAAACGTGATGATTCACAGACACTAACGTCATCATGTGCCATGTTACACGACTCTTGTATTCTATTTAAACCTCTAAAATATCAAAAAAAAAAAAAAAATATTCCTTGATGATTCGGTCTTTTCCAGGGTATTCTGATAATTTAACAAATCAAGATTCGTGCCATTACCATTCCTTTCTTAGAACATTAGCAATGTTCTTTCTGAAACTTATATCTGCGAATTCTGGACCACTACAAGAGGTGCCAAATCGCCAGAAGAAGAAACGAAGGGACAAAGCTCCGAAGTAGAAGTTGGAGTATAAATCGCAGCAAATAGGAGAGAGTATTAACTGTGGATGACAATGATTATGAAAGACAGAAGTAGGGACATCGAATATAAGGGAAGATATAAAACCTAATAACAACCCTGAAACTACAAACCGTGTATATTAATACGTATTGCCACGTAAAGGTACGGGAAAAATTAATAACACTATAACTCCAAGATAATAGTAAAAGTAAATAAGATCCTCAGATGGTAGATGAAAGAGAAGGATGATAGATGTGAAAATTAAGAGTATATCAAGGATTAGAATGGGATGGAGCATATTGGCAAATGTCTTAAAATAGGAATTAAGGAGAAAGAGTAGAAGATGTGAGTTGTGAAAAATAAGGAAACGAAGGAGTGGATTTATAGAGAAGTATGTGACAGAGAAATCGAAACAGATTGCCGCATTAAATCAAAGAAGATCCTGATCGGCGAAGAACCAAATCTTATTATGTAAGATTTTCTTTAAATCCCTTAAATCCCGAAAATCAATAATAACTACGTCATCGGTTGAAACGAATATATTTATTTACTCATTTCACACTTTTGTGATAGCTTCACTCGTACGCCTCACATGATCGAATCGTTTTATCTATACCTCTCAATAATGATAAAACTTCATTGTTATCTCATATTCGTCATGAAAACATTCCTTTGGTTATCCATGACGACCACTATCAAATTTCGGGGATGAAATTTCTTTAACGGGTAGGTACTGTAATGACGCGGAAATTTCCGACCAAATTTAAACTCTAATCTTCATATGTATCCGACACGATAAGCAAAATCTGTAATGTTGAGTCTAGAAAGTTTGAAATCTATATTCGGATAATCAATTACCCTGTGACCATGTCCGACGATTCACGAACGAATAATTATGAATATAAATGTATATATAATATTTTTATTAATAATGTATACTTTAATCATTTAGAATTAAAAATATAAAATAATAATCAAATAAATAAGTTATTATTAAAAATGAAGATATATGCGTAGATATAATTAATAATTGTGATATTGTAAATTATAATGAAATATAGTTGCTATAGTAATATTATTATTACTTTCATTATTGTTATTAGAATAGGTATTGAATATTAATAACAGTGTTATTATTATTATGTATAATATATAATTATGAAATTTGATATAATTGATTGATATATTATTATTATTGGTATATCATTATAACTAGTAGAAAAATTATAATGATTAATATTAGTATTATTATTAGATATTAACATTTAGAATCGTTATTATTATTATTATAGATTATCAATATTATTATTTTTATAAAAGTAATATAATTTAATAATATTACCATTAATAATATTATTATTAACAATTGTTATTATCATTATTGTTAATATCATTAGTATGATAATTATTATTAATATTAACAGTATTATTATTTTATTTTATAATTATCAATATTATTTATTATTATAAATTATATTATTACTACTAGTATTGTAACAACATATATTTATATTTATTAATAAAATAAATGAAAACAGATATATATACTTCATTATACACTTTCCTAATTGATTCCTCTGTTAATTTCAATCTACAATACGAATACAAATCAGTTAAAAGTTGAACTCAGTTATATTTTTTTTTATTAACATATTTTCTATCTACTTTATATTATTTGTTTGATAGTTCCTGGATCGAATAAGCTGTCTACGTTAAATTCTATATAATAAACGATTAGTGTTGACAGGAACCAATCGACCCTTACTCCATTATTGTCATCTATAAATTTTTATCTGCGAATTTTAAACAGAAAAGTTTTTAAGAAGATAGCCACAGACCCGTCGCCCTGTTCTTGCTCATTTTTGTCAAAACGCGAATTCGAAACGGATTTAAAAATGTAATAATGCAGAAGTGTTAGGAATCCATTATCAAATCTGTCCGTAAAATCTTAGATCCTAAATCGTTTTCTGGATTGAGAATTTTAGAGTCAAAGTTTTTGAAAAAATAAAGTCAAACTTTTGTTCTTGATTGAATTCGAAATTCCTATTAAGAGTTAAGTTAAATTGACGATTTCATTGGTTTCTAAGATTGATTTACAAAATATTTCGAGTTATAATCTTTGTCAAATACGTACTCAAGAGCGTAATCAATATTTTTTTTTCTTCTTTAACAGCGACGACTAGGAAGCAGGCATTTTTCATATTTTTTTGTTGTTGTTTGCTTTCTGTTAAATTCAAATGAACAAGTGAAATCGTTTATATTTATAAATCATAAAACTATTCTATTTGGTAATCAGTTGTTGAGATTAAGGATGTCCAGTAGTTAGAATTGAGGAAGATGAGTAACAGTAAACGGGATATAAGAAATTGGTTGGGATTTAATCCAGAAAAGCAAAGTCAGTCGAAGGGTTTAGAGTGTTAGGGTGTGAGCGGGAGGTTGCAGGTTCGAGTCCCGACTTGGGCAGTTTTTGTATATTTTTGGGCCTTTAAAGGTATAAACATTATATATATATTTTATTATTATTATTATTATTATTATTATTATTATTATTATTATTATTATTATTATTATTATTATTATTATTATTATTATTATTATTATTATTATTATTATTATTATTATTATTATTATTTAGTATTAATATTATTATTATTGTTATGAAGTATTAGTATTATTATGCTTGTTATCATTATTATTATGAATAACATTATTAGAATCAATATAATTAAAAGTTATCATTTTCACTTTTGTTATTAGTATTATCATTATACTATGATTTTGAATACGACATTGGAAATGATTAACATTAGGAAGTATTAGGATGTATGTGCTTACAGTTAAAGATAATTAAGATATAATTAAGAATATATAAAGGTGGTATAATTAGATTACCAATGTAATTATAAGATCTAATGATTGAAAATCATAATGTAATTTATGATTCGAACGAAAAATTATTATTATTATTATCATTTTATCATTTTTAAGAGTTTCATTAGAATTAGTATCAATAAAGTTATTATCAAATGTATTTTTGTATAGAATTATCATTATCATTATTATTATTATTTTTTAAATATTATTATTAAAATGACTATTAGATTATATAAAAGTATATCTAAAACATATAACCTAATTCTATCATTATATTATTAGTTATTTAAGATATATAAAATAAATAAATTTAAGATATCAATGGAACACAAAATTTATTAAAATAACAATGTCGTCACTAATAATAATATATTTGTTCGATTACAATTATGTATTTTAATAAATATACAAATGATATAGGTTCGTGAATTCGTGGTCAACCCTGCATTGTTCAGTTGCTTAATGTCGTTATATGTATTTTTACTACAAAATACATTAGGTGAGTTTCATTTGCCCCTTTTACTCTTTACATTTTTGGGCTGAGAATACATGCAAATGCTTTATTAACTGTTTTACAATAATTATATGCGTGAGTTCATTTGCTCCCTTTTACTCTTTACATTTTTGGGACTGAGAATACATGCGCTACTTTTACAACTGCTTTATTAAATTCTTTTGAAATACATTTTGAACTGCGAATACATGCAAATGCTTTATTAACTATTTTACAATATTTATATGCGTGAGTTTCATTAATCCCTTTTTAAATGCTTTTGCAATATATATTTTTGGGACTGAGAATACATGCGCTGTTTTTATAAATGTTTTACGAAATAGACACAAGTAATTGAAACTACATTATATGGTTGAATGATCGAAATCGAATATGCCCCTTTTTATTAAGTCTGGTAATCTAAGAATTAGGGAACAGACACCCTAATTGACGCGAACTCTAAAGATAGATCTATCGGGCCCAACAACCCCCATCCAAAGTACCGGATGCTTTAGTACTTAGAAATTTATATCATGTCCGAAGGAGGATCCCGAAATGATGGGGATATTCTTATATGCATATTGTGAATGTCGGTTACCAGGTGTTCAATCCATATGAATGATATTTTTGTCTCTATGCATGGGACGTATGTTTATGAGAAATGGAAATATGAAATCTTGTGGTCTATTAAAAATTATGAAATGATTATTTATGTTAAACTATTGAACTCACCAACCTTTTGGTTGACACTTTAAAGCATGTTTATTCTCAGGTACGAAAGAAATCTTCCGCTGTGCATTTTCTCATTTTATAGATATTACTTGGAGTCATTCATGGCATATTTCCAAAGACGTTGCATTCGAGTCGATGAGTTCATCAAGATTATTATTAAGTCAATTATAGTTGGATTTATCATGAAATGGTATGCATGCCTGTCAACTTTCGATGTAATGAAAGACTGTCTTTTCAAAAAAACGAATGCAATGTTTGTAAAATGTATCATATAGAGTTCAAGTACCTCGCGATGTAATCAACTGTTGTGAATTGTTTATAATCGATATGGACTTCGTCCGGATGGATTAGAACAGGTTTTCACAGTACTATCTTCACCGACCACAAGAGTCTCCAGCACATCTTTGATCAGAAGCAACTGAATATGAGACAGCGTTGATGGATCGAGTGTAAGACCCAAATATTTAATGTACATAATGTATTTATGGTGTACGATGCGTGTATAAAGTGTACGAAGCACGTACATGTTGCTTGCTCGAACGTCGAAGGAAACTGGACGTTGTCTGAAGTGACAAGGTGTGTACGCATCTTTTCAACCCCAAATAAATTTGTGTTGATGTTTCAAAGCCTTACCATTGGAAAGAAAATCTTATTACGTTTCCAACGATATTTGATTCATCGAAAACGGAGCTACGGTCAAAACGTTATGGCAAAAACAAGTTGCTGAAAACTGACCTGAAGTTTGGAGCGGCGCTCCACTCTTTAGCGCGGCGCTCCGATCCCGTCTGATGCAATTTTCAGCTTTTTTTAAAGGGTAAATGAGGGGTACTTTGGTCCTTTCACTTATGGACGGATTTGTGGCTTTAATTTCAGTTTTAGATCCAATTTTGGATCATTTTGACATCCACACAACACTCCCATCTTATCATTTTGGATCATGTTGACTTAGTTTTTGGGTGTAAACCCTAATTTAGGTCAAAACGGGTCAAATGGGTATTTCGGGACAAGTAAGCTTGATTCGGTATCAAAATAAGTTTTAAGTCAAGTTTTGGTAAATCAAGTAGGTAAATACTTGATTTAAGTGTTAGTGGTTGTCTTGGAAATATAATCACTAGTCGTTGGTGATTTTGGGGCGTTTTATGACTTTGGTCAAAATGAGTAATTTGAATTGGGTCAAAATTGAGGATGACACTAATTTGGATTAATTGGATGTTAAACGCTTTTGTTAAGTGTTAAATGATGCTTTTGATGTAATTACTCGCGAGAAGTGATTTTAGGTTAAAATTTGGTGTTTTAGCAATAAAGTCAAACTTGGTCAACCATGGAATGGGTTTTGTGTAAAATACGAGCTAGTATGCGTTTAAAGGTTAAAGTTGAGATAATTGGGTATTTTGAGAACGCGGGAACTAGCCTCGTTAGTTTTGGACCTTCGGGTAGCGTTAAAAGTTCAAAAGGGTATATTTTGCACTTGTTGTTCATTCGGGCAGGTCGAGAGTGCAAATGAGGTTGTATGTTGATTATGTGTATACCTATATGCGTATTATAGGTAAAATCTTGCTCGGTCGCGTGTGGTGGGGATTTCGCGCATGGTTTGTAATGCTCGAGTTCACGAGGTGAGTGGAATGATTATACATGTGTGTATATAATGTATTTACTTGTACGAGGTTCGATGTGAGTTTAAGTTCGGGCGATCGATACCACATCGGGTCAATATATGATATGGGTTTAAAGTTCGGGCGTTCGATACCATGTCATATAGCTGTGTGTGGGCGTGTAGTATGGGTTAAAGTTCGGACGTTCGATACCACATTACACGTGACGGGTGGGTTTTAAGTTCGGGCGATCGATACCACCCAGGGGTTAGTGATATATTTCGTTGTACACTAACAGTTGTTGGGAACACCGATGGAAAATTCGAAGTGCCATTCCCTTGTACTTGGTTAACCATGGTTATGTGTTGTAGTGTAGCATATTATATTGTTCGAGTTGTATATGCTATTGTTTGTGCTAGCTTGTGGTCTTAGAGATTTAGCGTTATACTTTGCGATGGTATTCCATGTAAATTGCTAGTGTGTATGAGGTATTTGTGTAAGTGTTTGCATGTAGGTATATTATATATGTATATGTATAATTATTGCATTCACTAAGCTTTCATAGCTTACCCTCTCGTTGTTTACATTTTTATAGATTCGCGTGGAGGTGACGGCTCAGGTAAGCGTGAAAACTATTGGATTGTGTAGGTTGCTTTAGAGGACGTGCTTTGGATTGATTAGGATTGGGTAGCGTATCCCCAATCGCCATGCTCGGTCTAAGTTTTGTATTAAACTAAAATGGGTCGAAATGGTCACTTGTTGTAAATTGGGTCGATGCGGGCCCGGTGTTGTAAAACTTGTTTTATTATGAAAACGTGTTAGTTTTACTTACTTTATCGTGTTGTGAAAACCATTTCGTCTAAAAGTGCCCGGTAGTGGACGATCTTTTTGTCAAAAAAGGAAAGAGTGGACAGGCCACTTTGGAGCGCCGCTCCACAGTGGGGCGCGCCGCGCCGAATGCTGAACTGGCCTGATTTGATAAAAAAAATTTTTTAAGCGTTGTCGGTTGGATAACGGGTTGGGTTGTTACAATTGGTATCAGAGCATGGTCTAAGGGAATTAGGTGACCTTGGAATAGGTGCCTAGTCTTAGACTTATTGACAGTGGTGCGTTAGTTGCGTAACTGGTAGGATTACGGGTCGGATTGAGATTTGTTAGTGCCTTAGAGTAGGTGACTAACTAGGACTTGTGCTTGTCCAATGTGGAATTTTGTGGGGCCCTATTTCGTGTGTAAATTAGTGCCTTAGATCGCTAGTGCCTAATGTAAGTAGGCGAACTTGGATGTTGTTTTAGTGATAGTCACCTAGGTTGTAGGTTGACTTGTTATTGTGGTGTACTTGTGTACGCTTATTATTATTGTATATTGGTGTATATATATACAGGTTTCTTTTGGTGCGGTGTCCTAGGGATGAATCTATTAGAGAGATTCGCATGTTTGGTGGTTTGAGTGATCAAGTTCACGGTAAGGGCTTGGGTCATTCGGGTATTAGGAGTTATCGCGTGTTATTTTGTGTGAATGTTGCGTCAGTCCGGGTAAAGTACTTTTGTAACGACCCGGATTTTTTCCAATCGTTTTATACTTATGAGATTAATATTTACATAAATTAAACCTTACTAACATGATAAGCAATCCAAATTGTTGAGACTTGTGTTTTTGAAAAGAGTTTTACACAACGTTTGACCGTCCAATTTGACCGATGATATCACGAACTATATAACATAAGATAATTATACGTTTGTGTATATATATGTATTTATATATATTTAACATGATCTAAGGATGGTTTAACATCTCATTGTGTACTAATGACAATGAGTTATAAGTATATTTTGAAACTACTAACTTAAGTTTTCAAAACGATAACTATACGTAACATTCTTTGATATATATACTTATAACCTATAATGCTTATACATGTATCGTATATATAATGTATTTAATCACTTTTTAAGGACTTAAATACATAAAACAATATAAGTATATTCACAAAAGATAGCTATATTTGAATTCTCATTCTGTTTCCTCAAGATTTCTATACGTATATCTAGGGTATATGTACCCGTATCATACCCAGCTTCTATATGTATTTACTATTGGTATATACACATCAAATCAACATCCTAATCAACATTATTACTGTCCTAGATATGAGGTAACTAGGATTTGTCAAGTAGCATGAATTATTAGTAAGAAAACAAAATTAGGAATCCTTTTCTTTCTTTATAAACTAAAAACGTTTTTATGAATGAACAAAATTTGTTCACTCCATTTTCTCATACTTACACCCTCATTTCTCTCTCAAAATACTCCTAACTTCATACTTGATCATCTCCAAGCATTTTCCCCATTATTTAGCTTCAATTACAAGCCTTAAACACCATAAGAAAACTCTTTCAAGAACATATCAAAATAACCACCCATTTGAAGAAGTATACTTCCAACCTTTTGATCTAACTCCACCACTCTTTGATTCCAAGATTTTTTCTTATCTCGTACAGTAACTTTTTCCAAGTAACTTGAGGTAGTAACCTTGTTCATAATTATATAGCTATCTTATTTTATGTTGTAAAATTTTAACAACAAGAACATAGTTTGAATGATTTCAAACTTGTTTGCAAACTAAATAGATCCTTCTAACTTAACTTTTAAAATACTTCAAGACCTGTAATATATCATAATGATATGCTAACTTAACAAGATATAACTTGGTTTTACAAAGAACACCTTAAAAACTGAATCTACGTCGTCGGAGTGCAACCGGGGGCTGTTTTGGGTTGGATAATTAAAAACCATGTTGAGCTTTGAATTGGAAGTTCATGTTCTGGAAAAATGATATTTCTTATGAATATGTTAACACATAAAAATTTCATGGTTTAACTCAAAGTGTAAGTATTTTTAGAAAAATAATCATTAAATGTTGTTTTTATGATGGAAAATGATCACTTTCATAAGTTTTACCAAAGTTTGACCTATAACCTGTGATTTCGAATACAAACTAAGGTATTTTCAGTTCATATTCTTAAAATTTGACTCTATCCAAGGAAGTGGCAAGTTGAACCAACAAAAACGGAGTTGTAATGAAGAAACTACGACTAAAACAAGATTGGGTATCCGAAGCTAGTTTAGCTACGAAAATATTTGGAGATAAAGTAAATTAATCATATCTTTTCTAATTAATATGATATTTTATATATAATTACTTATGATTTGATTTTATATATTTCAGGACCACCCGTAAACAACACGAGAAGATTAATCATAAGACCTCATGATTTTACGCAACACGTCATTTGACAACACGGTACTTTATGTACGCAACACGTCATTTGACAACATGGTACCATGGGTCGAGATTAATTCTGATCAATACGAATACGATGGGGTCTTTATTTATTTTATTGAGCAACTAATTGTGGAACACTAACATCGGACTGCTAACTACGGACTGAGAAAATATTCAAAGTATTATAAGTATATATATATATATATATATATATATATATATATATATATATATATATATATATATATATATATATATATGTATGTATGTAACGATTACTTGAAAAGAAAATATGTTGAAATATTATATATATATATGGTTAGGTTCGTGATATCTATCGGAGACCAAGTCGAGTTAAATACCTTCAAGGCAAAAGTGAGTATATAGTCCCACTTTTAAACTCTAAATATTTCGGGATGAGAATACATGCATTTTATGATTTACGTTATGGACACAAGTGATAAAAAACTATATTCTACGTTGAGTTGTACCACTGGCATACTTCCCTGTAGCTTGGTAACTACTATTTACATGTGGTATTGTAAACGCGAATCCTGTTGATAGATCTATCGGGCCTGACAACCCCAACCGGACTGGACGACCAGTATTCAACGGTTGCACAGTACTTCGTTTCGGTGACTACACTTGGTACAGTGTAGTGAGATTTCATAATAAAGGGAATATGCGACGTTGATTAAATGTTAAGTATGGTTATCAAGTGCTCAACCACTTAGAATATTTTTATTAAAACGTTTATGTATATGAAATCTTGTGGTCTATATTTATAACGCTGCTAGCATTAAACCTATATCTCACCAACTTTATGTTGATGTTTAAAGCATGTTTATTCTCAGGTTCCTAGAAGTCTTCCGCTGTTTGAATATATGTTAGAGAAACCATGTGCATGGAGTCATACATGTTTTATTCAAGGAAGCATTGCATTCACAAAATCATCATCGTGTATTTATTTTGACTGCATTGTCAACGGAAGTATTCTTGTAAACTGTTATTTACGGTGATTGCCTATATGTAGAAATCATCAGATGTCGAAAACATTGAATTTTAAATATTCATTTATGGTATATCTTTTCAAAAGAATGCAATGTTTATAAAACGTATCATATAGAGGTCAAATGCCTCGCGATATAATCATATGTTATTGTATTCGTCCCTATGGATTGGGTCGGGTCGTTTCAACTTTGCATGACCATGTGGAAATGGTAAGGTACGCATTTGTAATAGTGATTGATCACCATTATTACGAAAGTGTATCTTGACACCAAGCATGACATGACAAGTATCAAACGGAGGAAACGTGGCATGGTTGGGGTAGAATGAGACGTATTAGGAATCTTTTATTGGTTCCTAGAGTATAGTGGTCTCGAGTGACGTGCTTGTTGTCACATCGAGTTCTTTACGAGTCGGGAAGTGTTACGATGGATTCGATTAGTTAAGTGAGCGAGCCAACTCACGAGTTTGGTGCGTGCTTAGTCATCCTAAGTAGTGGGTGCACTGTTGAGATTGTTATTGGTTTTAGTTACCCATCGTAACCGATTTACGTGTGCGTGTGTGCGGCGAAGACTTGAATTCCGTAATAGAATGCAATAAGTCTAATGATTGTAGTTTTGAGTTACACTCGGTAGAGTGTGTGGTTAGAGAATCGTGTTAGGATTCTTGTTGTGAGTCGCCTTGGAATTGGCGAGATCGAGGAGTCTTCGGGTCGTTAAAATCATGGGAGTGAGACCCGTATAATGTTGTTTATGTTAGTGTGTTGTGGGTTATAGGGTAACATTCCTAATGGAATATCCCTTGTAGTAGGGGTTTATTGAGGTGTGGAAGGATTTAAGACTTGGTGTTGCCAAGCATCTCTATAGTGTTAGATGAAGGGTTTCGTGAGGCTATATCGTTTGGCCTTGTGGAAATTGCGGGTAGCGTGTGATCGCTAGGAACTTTCGATAAGACGATAAACCGTAAGGTTTGTCAGGTAGGTATGAATTCGGGTCATTATTATAGAGAGATAGGTGACATCGGGTGTATGGAACCTAAAGATCGAGTTTCTAAAAATTCAGTTGATTGTGGTGGGAGTCAGTATGACACGGCTTCAGGTGCCCTCTTATACCTGCTAGTGTAATGTTCAACTCCGGTGATGGTGTGATCACTTTGTGCTTAGGGTGCCTGTGAGATACCCTTTGGAAGCATCGAAGATTTTAAATAATGATCGACGGGTGATAGTAATTCGACGGTTGCGAAAGTCGAAGTTTAGGAGCATTGCAGTAAATACTTCTTATGAAGTGGCAGATGAGCGAATCTTGTTGCTCTTATGTGATGGACGAGTAAGAATGACCGGTGAGCCGGTGATGGACTTAATGGTCGATTAGGTTGAAGGTTATGATGAAGCATTGATATTGCGGTCGATGCAATTATTGTGTCGGATTGGTCACTCTTCCCCATGAGAGTGAGCAATTGTTGATAATGGTTCGTTGCGTAGGAGGTCGGGTGATCTCGACTGTGATGCACGACTGATTAAGCAGAGTGGCGTATGCCTAGTCATAGAGGAGTGTGTGGGACTTTGGTGGAGTTCGCTTTGCGAACGATGAAGAGTTGTAAATTATGATTTGTGGTATGACAGAGTGATGTCGTCGCGTATACGATGTCTCAAGTGATTGTACATGTCGGCTCTAAGAGCCTAAAGTGAATTTGCGATGAATTGATGTTTATGACCAACGGTGAGAATGGTCAGGTGTGACGTAAAATTACAATTCCGCGGGATGTTATCATCTTGGCGGTGAGAATGGAGAGATAAATCCTAAGTGGGGGAGTTTTTACTGCCGCCCAAGGAATCTCCGGTGGTGTTAGATCAAGTGAAGTGTAAGTCTTCTTGTGTAAGGTGGTCGTGCAGTACCAAGTGCGGTATGAGACCAAGTTTGAAGTTTGAGATCACGGACGTGAAAGAATGTAACTGTCGTTGCAGGTGCTCTCGTGATGTAAAATTGGGTTGGTGCGAAACCCGAATAGTGCTGTTGAGTAGGTACGAGTTCGATTTCAGTATGGATACTGTATTTTCCCTTTCAGGAAACGTGATTGTGGATATTGTCGGTGGATTATTCCACTTTATAGATGATTGTGAGGCGGGGAGTTCTATTTTCGATTGTCTCACATAGAGACACGCGGGTTTTGTTTGTTTGCGAGGGTGCATTCCCTAGTGATGCGACCCGTTAGCCGCATTGAAATGTCGAAACCATCCTTAACGGACGGTCTAGGTTGGAGGATTCACCTGACATTGGTGAATACTTTTGAAGGTCGAGTGACGAATTGCGAATTGTTGGGATGATAATTCGCTATTGACAGGATTCTAGTACACAAATAGTTTCCATGCTAGTGCTAGGAAGCCGTATTGTATGGATGTGTTGTTGGGTTTAGGGGAGAAACCATGTGTCGAGTGTTGATGTTTTGTCTAACTTGTGGTGTATTATCGTCATCCTGGATTAATCCAGAGACTGGTGGTCGTGTGCGGATCGATTGATGGAAAAGTTTGAGTTCTTAGGGTGATTATTTGGCGTTACCAAAATTTCTTCGTCGAAGGAATGACCCGGTGGTGGAGACAGAGGAAGTTAGTTCATGATTCATAGAACATTCTTGATTGGCTGGTTTACGAGTCGTTGAAGTCCGGAGGTTTGACGCGACATAAATCCTTCTCGATTTGGATTAATGCAAGACTTGGCTCACGGCGTAGTGGACCTAGTAGATCGCGTTGGGTGATTTAGTTAAGGATGTAGCTTGTTGCGAGTTATAGCCTAGAGAATTTGAAGGGATGTTAAGTGGTAAGTGTTATCCGTAAGGATTTACTTTTACTCGATCTTCATCGTTTTGGATGTTGACCTTATTGTGGGACGTGGTTACTCTTGGCATTGTACTTGTGAAGGGTACACCAAAGGGGTGATATCTCCGTACGAGATTGGTTGAGTTCTTCCCGATGTGAGGGATTGAGCAAGTTTCTAGTGCTCGGTTTCGTGGATTTGGTAAATCGCGGATGGAGATTTAAGTTGAAAGGGGGTGATTCATCGGAAGGGTTGCTTAAGTGCGGTGTAAGATCTTCGCATTGCGAGAAATTTCGTAGACTTCGAGTTCAAAAGTACGTCGAAGGACCATAGGGTGTAGGTCCGGATCGGTTGAGTAACGAAGATCACGAGGACGTGATCGAGTTTAAGTGGGGGAGAGTTGTAAGACCCAAATATTTATTGTACATAATGTATTTATGGTGTACGATGCGTGTATGAAGTGTACGAAGCACGTACGTGTTGCTTGCTCGAACGTCGAAGGAAACTGGACGTTGTCTGAAGTGACAAGGTGTGTACGCATCTTTTCAACCCCAAATAAAGTTTGTGTTGATGTTTTAAAGCCTTACCATTGGAAAGAAAATCTTATTACGTTTCCAACGATATTTGATTCATCGAAAACGGAGCTACGGTCAAAAAGTTATGGCCAAAACAAGTTGCTGAAAACTGACTTGAAGGTTGGAGCGGCGTTCCACTCTTTGGCACGGTGCTCCGATCCCATCTGATGCAATTTTCAGCTTTTTTTAAAGGGTAAATGAGGGGTACTTTGGTCCTTTCACTTATGGACGGATTTGTGGCTTTAATATCAGTTTTAGATCCACTTTTGGATCATTTTGACATCCACACAACACTCCCATCTTATCTTAGAGGGAGAGAGTGAGTTCTAGAGAGAGGAAGCTTGAATGGATGATGAAGATGGTATTTTTGCCCAAATTGGAAGTGGGTTTTGGTTCTCCTTGGTGTTTCTAGCTACTAGAGCTCGTTTTGGTGCTTGAGGTAAACCCTAATCAGAATTGTAGTATTTGATTTCTTGTTTGAGTTAGGGTTTGTGTTAGTTAGAATTATAAACCCATTTTATTGTGAAATTTGGGAGTTTTGGGTAAGATTCAAGTAAGTAAGCCTAAATGGGCGACTTAGGGTTTCGAGTGATGAAATTATGAGTTTGGGTCTTACGTGTGTTGGTTAAAAGTTAGAACACTTGTGTTGACTTAGTTTTTGGGTGTAAACCCTAATTTAGGTCAAAACGGGTCAAATGGGTATTTCGGGTTAAGTAAGCTTGATTCGGTGTCAAATTAAGTTTTAAGTCAAGTTTTGGTAAATCAAGTAGGTAAATACTTGATTTAAGTGTTAGTGGTTGTCTTGGAAATATAATCACTAGTCGTTGGTGATTTTGGGGCGTTTTATGACTTTGGTCAAAATGAGCAATTTGAATTGGGTCAGAATTGAGGATGACACTAATTTGGATTAATTGGATGTTAAACTCTTTTGTTAAGTGTTAAATGATGCTTTTGATATAATTACTCGCGAGAAGTGATTTTAGGTTAAAATTTGGTGTTTTAGCAATAAAGTCAAACTTGGTCAACCATGGAATGGGTTTTGTGTAAAATACGAGCTAGTATGCGTTTAAAGGTTAAAGTTGACATAATTGGGTATTTCGAGAACGCGGGAACTAGTCTCGTAAGTTTTGGACCTTCGGGTAGCGTTAAAAGTAAAAAAGGGTATATTTTGCACTTGTTGTTCATTCGGGCGGGTCGAGAGTCCAAATGAGGTTGTATGTTGATTATGTGTATACCTATATGCGTATTATAGGTAAAATCTTGCTCGGTCGCGTGTGGTAGGGATTTCGCGCATGGTTTGTAATGCTCGAGTTCACGAGGTGAGTGGAATGATTATACATGTGTGTATATAATGTATTTACTTGTACGAGGTTTGATGCGGGTTTAAGTTCGGGCGATCGATACCACATCGGGTCAATATATGATATGGGTTTAAAGTTCGGGCGTTCGATACCATGTCATATAGGTGTGTGTGTGGGCGTGTAGTGTGGGTTAAAGTTTGGGCGTTCGATACAACATTACACGTGACGGGTGGGTTTTAAGTTCGGGCGATCGATACCACCCAGGGGTTAGTAATATATTTCGTTGTACACTAACGGTTGTTGGGAACACCGATGGGAAATTCGAAGTACCATTCCCTTGTACTTGGTTAACCATGGTTATGTGTTGTAGTGTAGCATATTATATTGTTCGAGTTATATATGCTATTGTTTGTGCTAGCTTGTGGTCTTGGAGATTTAGCGTTATACTTTGCGATGGTATGCCATGTAAATTGCTAGCGTGTATGAGGTATTTGTGTAAGTGTTTGCATGTAGGTATATTATATATGTATATGTATAATTATTGCATTCACTAAGCTTTCATAGCTTACCCTCTCGTTGTTTACATTTTTATAGATTCGCGTGGAGGTGACGGCTCGGGTAAGTGTGAGAACTATTGGATTGTGTAGGTTGCTTTAGAGGACGTGCTTTGGATTGATTAGGATTGGGTAGCGTATCCCCAATCGCCATGCTCGGTCTAAGTTTTGTATTAAACTAAAATGGGTCGAAATGGTCACTTGTTGTAAATTGGGTCGATGCGGGCCTGGTGTTGTAAAACTTGTTTTATTATGAAAATGTGTTAGTTTTACTTACTTTATGGTGTTGTGAAAACCGTTTCGTCTAAAAGTGCCCGGTAGTGGACGATCTTTTTGTCAAAAAAGGAAAGAGTGGACAGGCCACTTTGGAGCGCCGCTCCACAGTGGGGCGCGCCGCGCCGAATGCTGAACTGGCCTGATTTGATAAAAAAAAATTTTTTAAGCGTTGTCGGTTGGATAACGGGTTGGGTTGTTACATCGAGACTTTGAACGACTACGATTGTGAACTCCGTTATCATCCTGGCAAGGCCAATGTTGTAGCTAAAGCTTTAAGCTGAAAGGAGAGGACGACACCTCTTCGTGTTACGGCTCTGAACGTCACCATCCATTCAAATCTCAACAGTCAGATCCGAGTAGCCCAAGATGAGGCTCTCAAGGAGGAGAATATATCGCATGAACATTTGAACATACTTGTCTCTCGATTCGAGGTTAGGGAGTCTGGACTCCGATGTTATACCGGAAGAATTTGGGTACCTCTTTATGGAGATCTACGGAACCTTATACTTGATGAAGCACACAAATCGAGATATTCGATTCATCCCGGAGCGGGCAAAATGTACCATGACCTTAAGGAACAGTATTGGTGGCCGAATCTTAAGAAGGATGTTGCAACTTATGTTGGGAAATGTATGACTTGCTTGAAAGTAAAGGCCGAACATCAAAGACCCTCTGGATTACTTCAGCAACCAGAAATCTCGCAATGGAAGTGGGAAAGGATAACGATGGATTTCATCACCAAGCTACTAAAGACGGTGGGCGGATACGATACCATCTGGGTTATTGTTGACCGCCTTACCAAATCTGCACACTTCTTGGCTATGAAGGAAACGGATACGATGGAGAGACTTGCTCAATTATACATAAAAGAGGTTGTATCTCGTCATGGTGTACCTTTATCAATCATCTCAGATCGTGATCCCCGTTTTGCTTCTAGATTTTGGCGTTCTTTGCAAGAAGCCATGGGAACTCGTCTCGACATGAGTACTGCATATCACCCCCAGACTGACGGGCAAAGTGACCGAACGATTCAGACCTTGGAGGACATGTTGCGTGCATGTGTCATTGATTTCGGAAAGGCCTGGGAAAGGTATTTGCCACTTGCCAAATTTTCTTACAACAACAGTTATCACTCGAGTATTAATGCCGCACCTTTTGAAGCGTTGTATGGCCGCAAGTGCCGATCTCCTATTTGTTGGGCCGAAGTAGGCGAAAAGCAAATCACTGGACCCGAGGTAGTCCATGAAACGACGGAGAAGATTTCTCAGATTCAAGCGAGACTTAAGACTGCCCGCGATCGTCAAAAGAGTTATGCTGACCTTAAACGTAAAGACCTTGAATTCAACATGGGCGACCATGTAATGTTGAAGGTTGCACCTTGGAAAGGTGTGATCCGTTTTGGAAAACGCGAAAAGTTAAACCCACGATATATTGGTCCTTTTGAAATCTTGGAACGTGTTGGACCCGTTGCTTACCGTTTGGATCTACCAGCACAATTGAGCTCAGTTCATCCCACCTTCCACGTGTCAAACTTGAAGAAGTGTCTTGCTGCACCCGAACTCAGTATACCACTTGAAGAACTTACAATTGATGACAAACTCCACTTTGTGGAAGAACCTGTTGAAATTATGGATCGTGAGATCAAAACTTTGAAATGCAAAAAGATTCCGATCGTCTGAGTACGATGGAATGCCAAACGAGGACCTGAGTTTACCTGGGAGCAAGAGGATCAAATGATGCAGAAGTATCCTCACCTTTTCCCAGCTCCTTCATCTCCCTCAGCTTAAAATTTCGAGACGAAATTTTCTTTAACAGGTGGGTAATGTAATGACCCTGGATTTTCCAACGTTTATTTATTAATAATTATTATTAATACTTGTGTTTTATTGAATGTATTGTTTATATACATTTACTTGTTACCGCGATTAACTGTTGAATGCCCGAAACGTCTTTGTGACACACGAAACTTTCACGAATAATATTTTAAATATTATTTACATTCATGATTTATTTTTATTAATCATTTTAATTAACTAAGGTTATTAGTTAATTACTTGAGCTTTAATTGGATTAACTTGTTAATTACTTGAACTTGGGCATTTATTAGTGTTAATGGACTTAAGAGCCTACCCTACTTCCTTAATGGACTAATTTAGCCCATACTTTCATGTAAGTAATCCATTAAGGCATAACTAGTTAGTTTAAGACTTATGGAATCTAGTTACACCATGTCCCCATGAACAAACACCTTGTAACCAACTTTTTAAACCTTTACATGCTAGTGACTAGTGAGCAATTTCCTTCCTCTTGATCCCTCCCAAACTGTCGGCCTTTAGGCATATGCGGAGGAGTTTTGTTTCATTTTATGCATTACTTCTTACTCACATTTCTCTCATTCCAAAACACACACACAAAATTCTTGCAACTTTCTCTCATTTTTCTCTCCATTCTTGTAAGTAACAAGTTTCATTCTTCTCTTCTTTTTCTTACAAAAACTGAAACCAAGAACTCATATCATCATCATTTGTTTGTTGTTTACTTGTTCTTGTTGTTTAATTACTTACTTGTTGTTGTTACTTACTAGTTACTAAGAATCAAATTCTTTAATTTGATTCTTCATATCATCTTGTTCTTACAAGACATACAAGAACATAAACTTTCTAGTTATGTTCTACACTTATTGTTTTTAAAAGATTAAAGTTCATGTGTTGAAAGCATACTTGTGTTCATGAAGTAAACTTAAAGTCTACTTCCTTAAAGATCAAAGCTTTGGTTGAATCTTTAAAAGTATGAACAACCATGACTTATTAACTTGTTTATTTAGTTTATTACTTCAATTACTTGCACTTTAATTTCATGAATCATGTTGTTGTTGGTCAAGTGTTACTAGTTAACTTTGATCTCATTTTTCTTGAACTAAAGTTAACTTTAAAAGTTCAAGAACATGGAAGTATAACTTTTTAGTTATAACTTCATACACTTGTGTTAGATTTAACTTAATAACTTTAGATCTAACTAAGAACTATGAACTTTGTGTTAATAACCTTTGGGTCTTGGATCTTCAAGATCTAACTAAGAACTATGTTCTACATCTTAAGATCTTGATTAGTTAGTTTACTTTCTAGTTTGTAGTTCAATATTACTTTTATATTTCATGTATGTGTTAAATCTAAGACCTTGATGTAACTTTGGTTCATCAAACTACATACAACACTTAATTGAGTTGTGATACATATCTTAGAATTACACTTGCGTTATGATGGTCAAAACTTGGTTAAGATGATGCAAACACATCAACGAGTTGTGAAATGTCCCGTTCTTATTGATTAAAAACGTTCCATATTAATTGATTTAGTTGCGAGGTTTTGACCTCTATATGAGACGTTTTTCAAAGACTGCATTCATTTTTAAACAAACCATAACCTTTATTTCATCAATAAAGGTTTAAAAAGCTTTACGTAGATTATCAAATAATGATAATCTAAAATATCCTGTTTACACACGACCATTACATAATGGTTTACAATACAAATATGTTACAACAAAATAAGTTTCTTGAATGCAGTTTTTACACAATATCATACAAGCATGGACTCCAAATCTTGTCCTTATTTAAGTATGCGACAGCGGAAGCTCTTAATAATCACCTGAGAATAAACATGCTTAAAACGTCAACAAAAATGTTGGTGAGTTATAGGTTTAACCTATATATATCAAATCATAATAATAGACCACAAGATTTCATATTTCAATACACATCCCATACATAGAGATAAAAATCATTCATATGGTGAACACCTGGTAACCGACATTAACAAGATGCATATATAAGAATATCCCCATCATTCCGGGACACCCTTCGGATATGATATAAATTTCGAAGTACTAAAGCATCCGGTACTTTGGATGGGGTTTGTTAAGCCCAATAGATCTATCTTTAGGATTCGCGTCAATTAGGGTGTCTGTTCCCTAATTCTTAGATTACCAGACTTAATAAAAAGGGGCATATTCGATTTCGATAATTCAACCATAGAATGTAGTTTCACGTACTTGTGTCTATTTTGTAAATCATTTATAAAACCTGCATGTATTCTCATCCCAAAAATATTAGATTTTAAAAGTGGGACTATAACTCACTTTCACAGATTTTTACTTCGTCGGGAAGTAAGACTTGGCCACTGTTGATTCACGAACCTATAACAATATATACATATATATTAAAGTATGTTCAAAATATATTTACAACACTTTTAATATATTTTGATGTTTTAAGTTTATTAAGTCAGCTGTCCTCGTTAGTAACCTATAACTAGTTGTCCACAGTTAGATGTACAGAAATAAATCGATAAATATTATCTTGAATCAATCCACGACCCAGTGTATACGTATCTCAGTATTGATCACAACTCAAACTATATATATTTTGGAATCAACCTCAACCCTGTATAGCTAACTCCAACATTCACATATAGAGTGTCTATGGTTGTTCCGAAATATATATAGATGTGTCGACATGATAGGTCGAAACATTGTATACGTGTCTATGGTATCTCAAGATTACATAATATATAATACAAGTTGATTAAGTTATGGTTGGAATAGATTTGTTACCAATTTTCACGTAGCTAAAATGAGAAAAATTATCCAATCTTGTTTTACCCATAACTTCTTCATTTTAAATCCGTTTTGAGTGAATCAAATTGCTATGATTTCATATTGAACTCTATTTTATGAATCTAAACAAAAAAAGTATAGGTTTCTAGTCGGAAAAATAAGTTACAAGTCGTTTTTGTAAAGGTAGTCATTTCAGTCGAAAGAACGACGTCTAGATGACCATTTTAGAAAACATACTTCCACTTTGAGTTTAACCATAATTTTTGGATATAGTTTCATGTTCATAATAAAAATCATTTTCTCAGAATAACAACTTTTAAATCAAACTTTATCATAGTTTTTAATTAACTAACCCAAAACAGCCCGCGGTGTTACTACGACGGCGTAAATCCGGTTTTACGGTGTTTTTCGTGTTTCCAGGTTTTAAATCATTAAGTTAGCATATCATATAGATATAGAACATGTGTTTAGTTGATTTTAAAAGTTAAGTTAGAAGGATTAACTTTTGTTTGCGAACAAGTTTAGAATTAACTAAACTATGTTCTAGTGATTACAAGTTTAAACCTTCGAATAAGATAGCTTTATATGTATGAATCGAATGATGTTATGAACATCATTACTACCTTAAGTTCCTTGAATGAACCTACTGGAAAAGAGAAAAATGGATCTAGCTTCAATGGATCCTTGGATGGCTCAAAGTTCTTGAAGCAAAATCATGACACGAAAACAAGTTCAAGTAAGATCATCACTTGAAATAAGATTGTTATAGTTATAGAAATTGAACCAAAGTTTGAATATGATTATTACCTTGTATTAGAATGATAACCTACTGTAAGAAACAAAGATTTCTTGAGGTTGGATGATCACCTTACAAGATTGGAAGTGAGCTAGCAAACTTGAAAGTATTCTTGATTTTATGAAACTAGAACTTTTGGAATTTATGAAGAACACTTAGAACTTGAAGATAGAACTTGAGAGAGTTCAATTAGATGAAGAAAATTGAAGAATGAAAGTGTTTGTAGGTGTTTTTGGTCGTTGGTGTATGGATTAGATATAAAGGATATGTAATTTTGTTTTCATGTAAATAAGTCATGAATGATTACTCATATTTTTGTAATCTTATGAGATATTTCATGCTAGTTGCCAAATGATGGTTCCCACATGTGTTAGGTGACTCACATGGGCTGCTAAGAGCTGATCATTGGAGTGTATATACCAATAGTACATACATCTAAAAGCTGTGTATTGTACGAGTACGAATACGGGTGCATACGAGTAGAATTGTTGATGAAACTGAACGAGAATGTAATTGTAAGCATTTTTGTTAAGTAGAAGTATTTTGATAAGTGTATTGAAGTCTTTCAAAAGTGTATAAATACATATTAAAACACTACATGTATATACATTTTAACTGAGTCGTTAAGTCATCGTTAGTCGTTACATGTAAGTGTTGTTTTGAAACCTTTAGGTTAACGATCTTGTTAAATGTTGTTAACCCAATGTTTATAATATCAAATGAGATTTTAAATTATTATATTATCATGATATTATCATGTATGAATATCTCTTAATATGATATATATACATTAAATGTCTTTACAACGATAATCGTTACATATATGTCTCGTTTAAAAATCATTAAGTTAGTAGTCTTGTTTTTACATATGTAGTTCATTGTTAATATACTTTATGATATGTTTTCTTATCATAGTATCATGTTAACTATATATATATCCATATATATGTCATCATATAGTTTTTACAAGTTTTAACGTTCGTGAATCACCGATCAACTTGGGTGGTCAATTGTCTATATGAAACATATTTCAATTAATCAAGTCTTAACAAGTTTGATTGCTTAACATGTTGGAAACATTTAATCATGTAAATATCAATCTCAATTAATATATATAAACATGGAAAAGTTCGGGTCACTACAGTACCTACCCGTTAAATAAATTTCGTCCCGAAATTTTAAGCTGTTGAAGGTGTTGACGAATCTTCTGGAAATAGATGCGGGTATTTCTTCTTCAT
Organism: Rutidosis leptorrhynchoides; assembly: GCF_046630445.1. NCBI lineage: Eukaryota > Viridiplantae > Streptophyta > Magnoliopsida > Asterales > Asteraceae > Rutidosis > Rutidosis leptorrhynchoides. Next base: position 265,644,640 of record NC_092342.1, on the reverse strand, counting down.
CTGATCTTCACGCTCCCAGGTGAACTCGGGTCCTCTACGAGCATTCCATCGAACCTTAACAATTGGTATCTTGTTTTGCTTAAGTCTTTTAACCTCACGATCCATTATTTCGACGGGTTCTTCGATGAATTGGAGTTTTTCGTTGATTTGGATTTCATCTAACGGAATAGTGAGATCTTCTTTAGCAAAACATTTCTTCAAATTCGAGACGTGGAAAGTGTTATGTACAGCCGCGAGTTGTTGAGGTAACTCAAGTCGGTAAGCTACTGGTCCGACACGATCAATAATCTTGAATGGTCCAATATACCTTGGATTTAATTTCCCTCGTTTACCAAATCGAACAACGCCTTTCCAAGGTGAAACTTTAAGCATGACCATCTCTCCAATTTCAAATTCTATATCTTTTCTTTTAATGTCAGCGTAGCTCTTTTGTCGACTTTGGGCGGTTTTCAACCGTTGTTGAATTTGGATGATCTTCTCGGTAGTTTCTTGTATAATCTCCGGACCCGTAATCTGTCTATCCCCCACCTCACTCCAACAAATCGGAGACCTGCACTTTCTACCATAAAGTGCTTCAAACGGCGCCATCTCAATGCTTGAATGGTAGCTGTTGTTGTAGGAAAATTCTGCTAACGGTAGATGTCGATCCCAACTGTTTCCGAAATCAATAACACATGCTCGTAGCATGTCTTCAAGCGTTTGTATCGTCCTTTCGCTCTGCCCATCAGTTTGTGGATGATAGGCAGTACTCATGTCTAGACGAGTTCCTAATGCTTGCTGTAATGTCTGCCAGAATCTTGAAATAAATCTGCCATCCCTATCAGAGATAATAGAGATTGGTATTCCATGTCTGGAGACGACTTCCTTCAAAAACAGTCGTGCTAACTTCTCCATCTTGTCATCTTCTCTTATTGGTAGGAAGTGTGCTGATTTGGTGAGACGATCAACTATTACCCAAATAGTATCAAAACCACTTGCAGTCCTTGGCAATTTAGTGATGAAATCCATGGTAATGTTTTCCCATTTCCATTCCGGGATTTCGGGTTGTTGAAGTAGACCTGATGGTTTCTGATGCTCAGCTTTGACCTTAGAACACGTCAAACATTCTCCTACGTATTTAGCAACATCGGCTTTCATACCCGGCCACCAAAAATGTTTCTTGAGATCCTTGTACATCTTCCCCGTTCCAGGATGTATTGAGTATCTAGTTTTATGAGCTTCTCTAAGTACCATTTCTCTCATATCTCCAAATTTTGGTACCCAAATCCTTTCAGCCCTATACCGGGTTCCGTCTTCCCGAATATTAAGATGCTTCTCCGATCCTTTGGGTATTTCATCCTTTAAATTTCCCTCTTTTAAAACTCCTTGTTGCGCCTCCTTTATTTGAGTAGTAATGTTATTATGAATCATTATATTCATAGATTTTACTCGAATGGGTTCTCTATCCTTCCTGCTCAAGGCATCGGCTACCACATTTGCCTTCCCCGGGTGGTAACGAATCTCAAAATCGTAATCATTCAATAATTCAATCCACCTACGCTGCCTCATATTCAGTTGTTTCTGATTAAATATGTGTTGAAGACTTTTGTGGTCGGTATATATAATACTTTTGACCCCATATAAGTAGTGCCTCCAAGTCTTTAATGCAAAAACAACCGCGCCTAATTCCAAATCATGCGTCGTATAATTTTGTTCGTGAATCTTCAATTGTCTAGACGCATAAGCAATCACCTTCGTTCGTTGCATTAATACACAACCGAGACCTTGCTTTGATGCGTCACAATAAATCACAAAATCATCATTCCCTTCAGGCAATGACAATATAGGTGCCGTAGTTAGCTTTTTCTTCAATAACTGAAACGCTTTCTCTTGTTCATCATTCCATTCAAATTTCTTCCCTTTATGCGTTAATACAGTCAAGGGTTTTGCTATTCTGGAAAAGTCTTGGATGAACCTTCTGTAGTAACCAGCTAGTCCTAAAAACTGGCGTATGTGTTTCGGAGTTTTCGGGGTTTCCCACTTTTCAACAGTTTCTATCTTTGCCGGATCCACCTTAATACCTTCTTTGTTCACTATGTGACCGAGGAATTGAACTTCTTCCAACCAAAATGCACACTTTGAAAACTTAGCGTACAATTCT